>NC_092756.1:67165719-67465719 GCF_047496795.1 Chiloscyllium punctatum | reverse complement strand
TTCACGGAGTACTCCCTTGTCTTGTTGGTTCTTCCAAAGTGCACAGAAAATTCACAGCACTGAACTAGAACTCTGCACATTAAAGCCCGGAGCAGGACACTCTTGGTGGTATGGCGTGAACTGGAAAGCCTGGCGCAGGGCACTCGCCACAGCGTGGCATGGGCTGGAACTGGCCACTATTCACAGCATGGTGAAGGAGCAGGACTTTGGCAGCAATATGCTGTAGCAGTGGAGAAGGAAAGGTTGGACTCTCTTTAAATGAATGTTTTTTTACTTTATCCTGTGAATGGCGCTTATGTACCAGCGAAGTTACACACGTTTCACAATATTTTATATTGGAAGCATGTGACAATAAAGGGTATTCAAAGCTAAAGTCTGCCATAACCAAAGGTTACTGCTATCCATTACCTCGAAACGTTTACAATCTGTTGACCACCGACAAAGGTAAGCATCTTATATGGAATCTTAACTATCCTTTTAAAATGCCCTTCCATGATCTGGGAACAATGGACAAGAAACCAAAGATTGTTTTTCTTCCCTCTGAGCTTCCCACGTTGCTCCCATTTATTATGTACTCCCTTGTCTTGTTGCTTCTTCCAAAGTGCACAGAAAATATACAGCACTGAACTGGAACTCTGCACATTACCGACAATAAATATGTTGGACAATTTTGAATCATATTATTCTTCTGTGAGCACTCGTCCGACAGACGATCAGAAATGATCTTGTTTCATTCTTAAAAATTTCACTCATCATGCTTGGTCATGAACACACGCTCCTACATCTTACTAAGTGGTATTATGCAGGCTGGTGTTGTTTCTTAAACAACAATGTTGTCAGGATAGTTCTGCGATCCACTTATGATTCCCTTTGGAACACAGTCACAGCACATGAGAAAACGACATTTCATCAAAAGATAAACAACAGGTGAACATTAACTCACAGCTTTGTTTCTGAGAATAACCTCAATGCCCATAAAGATGAAACCTCCCTAATTAACTACCAGGAGACTGACATCAGGTATAAATGTGAGCACTTTCCCGGGAAGTGCAGTAAACACGCAAATCTTGTGATAGAAATGCATGCGACACCAATAGGTCCAGTGTTTGCCATTTATTATCCCGTCCTTGCTGCTATCGGAGTTCCAGGTGAACTATCTCATTAATTTCTGACTATGGTAATCATCCAGTATCTGCATTTCGTCAGTAATGTGTTTCTTTTCTGTTCGCTTTACAGGAGATTTCTTTTCCTCCAGTTTTATTCAAAAAGATGTCATTCACTGAGTTAATGTATTTCGTTTCACTGGCATAATTTTTCACTAGTTTTAGTGGCAAATTTGAACAATAAAGGTATTAATTCCCCATTTTATCAGATTATTTCTGGTGATAATCTAATGATGTTCATGCTGATTAATTTGTCTTCATTTTTGATGTGGAGGTACCGGTGTTGGACTGGGGTGGGCAAAGTCAGAAGACAAAAATGAGAAAAAGTCAGAAGTCACATGATACCAGGTTACAGTCCAACAGGTTGACTTGCAATCAAGGTTTTGGAGGGTCGCTCAACCTGATGAAGGGACTGCGCTCTGAAAGCTGGTGATTTCAAAGGTACCTGTTGGACTAGAACCTGGTATCATGTGACTTCTGACTTTTTCTCATTTTTGTCATTTCGCCGCTTTCATTGTACAATTTCTTCATATTGTCTGTGCAGTTTGTTACCTGTAATGTTATACTGCCTTCTTGTGTTAGGTAACATTGTTTTAATTGCGTCAGTTTCCCGATTTATAATAACTACGCCGTCATCATTAGATGTTATCATAATGTCTAAACATGTAATATTAATTGTCAGTCTGGTTGCATATGAGAACATACAATGTAATTGTAACTGCATTTGCATTATTGATAAAGTTGTTTTTGGTGAAGTACCAGAATTTAATTTGTAGTTGTTGAATTGTAGACAGACACTGTTCTTGCTGAATTAAGACCGTGTGGGTGAAATTTCATCATGTAATTTTCACCGTGGCTGAAATGTCATATTGGTTCAGGTTGTATATGTAAAGTTATTTTGCAGTTGACTGACAGAATGATTCTCTCAAATGATTCGTTAATTGGACAAGATGTATCCTTGAACACCTTTTGGAATGAATTTCGTGAAATAACTTATTTGAAGAAGAATGTTGGATACTCAAAACTTGACCGAATCGTAACAGTACAGAATCGTTATGATGTGGAAAGGGACCATTCGACCTGTCGAGACCCCACTGGTTATTCAAACGAGCATGTTTGCCGAGCATCAATCTCCGTCTTTTCATCCATACCCTTGCATATCACTTCGATCCGCGTATTCATTCAGTGTTGTCTTGAACAGAAACATTGTATTTGCCTGTTTCACATTTGCCTTTTTCACATTCCATATCCTTAGATGATTTTTGCACATTACTGGAAATCTCTCGTTCCTTTTACATTATGAGCAGGAACAGCTTCTCCCTCTCCACTCTGTTCAATCCATTCATGAATTTGAAAACCTCAATTAAATCTCCTCTTGACATTCTTCGGTCCAAGCAAAATTAATCCCAATTTCTTTCAATGTATTCTCATAACCTGACGCAAATCAACGGCTCCCATCATGGCCGAAGGTATGTCATGGTTAAGTCTGTCGTTAAAGCTGTCGAGTCAGAAACAACGAGCAAATTTTCCATTGCAGCCTGTGCAAATGTCCTCTTCAAAATCAGAAGAATGCCAATTCACTTACATTTGTTTTGGGATATTTATGAGCAAGGTGAATGGAAACGTTTTCAAGAAGAATATGTAATTGAAAGGATATACACTTATCCAGTTTGTGAAGTGTAATCTCATACTTCCTCATTTCCAAACCTATGTTGCCTTACTTCCTCTTAACCTTGTTCCAGTATTTTCAACATTGCTTGTTAGTGTAATGTCTTAACATGATGTTAGTTTGTGTTTCGTTTCTCCATAAAGTTTCTTCAGAATACTTCACTTTTTTTATTCTATCAAAATGTTTTATTTTAAATCTTGTTAGCTGTATAAGGCTACCTTACAATTGCTCAAAGTTAAGGATTTCTACCAACTTAGGTTTAAGTTAAACATTTTTAATTTATGCAAAATCCAGGAAACAGGTGATTGTTTCTCAGAGTCAGAATGACTACCATCTGATCCCTGTTATGTTTTCTCCATCTGTTTCCATTGTAGCTAACCTGGCAGTGATTGTGATCTTATCTCGAAGAAGATGCGGTCTCTCCACAAATATCATATATTATCTTGTCTCTATGGCAGCAACAGATCTTCTGGTCGTGGTCACGGTTGTAATATTGAACCGTATTGCTGTGATTTATTTCCAGTTCAGTTTCCTGTCTATCACTCCAGTATGCAGTGTTCGCAATGCATTGAGTTTTGCAGCCATTGACAGTTCTGTCTGGTTAACAGTCACTTTCACCTTTGATCGATTTGCGGCCATATGTTGTCAAAAGCTGAAATTAAAATATTGCACAAAGAAGGTGGCGTCGTGGGTTATAGGATCAGTGTGTGCAGTGTCCTTCATGAAAAATATATCAACGTATTTTTATTATAAACCGATATACATAATTGACAAAATACCATGGTTCTGTGGCCTAAAGCCAGAGTATTACACTGAACCAGGGTGGGCTGTATATGACTGGAGTCGTTCCATTTTGACTCCGTGTCTTCCTTTCATTCTGATATTACTGCTCAATGTTTTAACTGTCAGGCAGATTTTTGCCGCCAATCGAGCCCGTAGGAGACTCCGGACTGAGGACAATGGAGAGACTCAGAGTGACCCCGAGATGGAGAAGCGAAGAAAGTCCATTGCTTTACTCTTTGGCATCTCAGGAACATTCATCCTATTATATTTGTTATATTTTGTTACAATCTTTTACGTTCGAATTGCGAATATTCCTTATTCCTCTGGGTCTGATAGCGGCAAACCGATATTTATTGTGCAACAAAGTGGATACATGCTTCAGTTATTGAACCCCTGCATCAATCCATTTATTTACGCAGGGACCCAGAGTAAAATCAGAGAGGAGATAAAGAATAGTGTGAAATATCCATTCAGTCTGTTTGCTAAAATATTTAGAAGTTCAAAATGAAAGAAACTAACATGATTCATATCGCAGCATACTTTCATATTATCTCCTTTTATTGCAAGCAATTATTCCATACCGAGTATCTTCGAAATCTTGAGCTGACGCTTGTAGAATATGCAGCGAGTGAAGATTATATTATCACATGTATTTACCTTGTACAGCATTCTGTAAATTCCCAGCTATATTACATGTTGCTCGCTGTAATCCATTTACACTTGGCTGGAGTGCAGTGAATTATGTGGAATTGGCGCGTGGTGATTTCGTGTTCATGTCCTGTGTACATGTTTGGATCTCAGACCTTAAAAATGTTTGTAATTGACTTTCGGATGGCACATCCAAAGTTAGTAAAATGACTGCAGCTGTTCAAGCATGCAATGTTGCGATGCTTTCTTTTCCACTCAATCCCACCAGCCCCCCAAAAATTATCCTAGACTTTTTAAATCAAATCTGAGAAAATGAGGATTGCAAAGTCGAGAGTGTGATGTTGGGATGCTGCCTGGCCTGCTGTGCTTTTCCAGCACCACACTCTCGATCCATAAATTTATCCAACAAATGACATCCTCAAATCTACTACAATTGGAATTGGTATTAATCGGTAGACACTGCATTTGATGTGCTGTGCCAAATAGTTGAAAGATGTGATGAATCCAGTACTGCTGCATGTATCCAGCAGGCAGAGAATTCTAATGACTCTTCTAAAGGGAGTATGACTGGCTCTGAGATCATAATAGGCTCCCATCCTGGGGGAACTTAAGAATGAATGTCGGCCAGCAACTCAGGATGGGAGCCGGTGAGTAGTGGAGTTCCACAAGGGTCAGTGTTGGGACCACACCTTTTCGTTTTATGCATTAATGATCTGGATGAAGGAACTGAGAGCATTCTGTTTACATTTGTGGATGGTACAAAGATAGGTGGAGGGACAACTAGTGTTGAGGAGGGGGGAGACTGTAGAAGGATTTAAACAGGTTAGGAGAGTGGGCAAAGAAGTGTCAGATGCAATAAAACACGGGAAAGTGTGAGATCATGCACCTTGGCAGGATGAATAGGGGCGTGGAATATTTTCTATATTGGGAAAAAATTCAGAAATTTTAAGGGGCTTGGGATTCCTAGTTCAGGTTTCTCTTAAGGTAGACTTGCAGTTTGAGTCAGTGAGTACAATGTTGTTTTCCTGTTGAGAAGACTTGAATATCAAAGCAGAGAAGTACATCTGAGCCTTTTTAAAGCTCTGGTCAGACCACATTCAGGGATTGTGATTAAGTTTGGCCCCCATACCTCCAGAAGGATATATTGGTCCTGGAGTGAATCCAGGGGAGGTTCATGAAAATGAGTGAAGGAATGAAAAGCTGAAGTTATGAGAAATGTTTTGGTTTATACTCATTGGAGTTTCGAAGGATAAAGGGGACCTAATTGAAACTTACGGAAAATTGAATGGCCTGGACAGAGTGGATGTTGGGAAGATGTTTCTATTGGTAGGTGAGACTAGGCCCCGAGGGTACAGCCTTTGAGTAAAGGCAAGGACCTTCAGAACGGAGATGAGGAGAAACTTCTTCAGTGAGACAGTGGTGAATCTATGGAATTCATTGCAACAGAAAGCTGTGGTACTTCATTGAGTACCATATATTCTCATGTCAAAGTCAAATTTTGAAGACTACTTTTTAAATCTGAAAATTAGGGGGTCAACACAATCACAAGGTATTGTTTTCGATGGGATGAATATTTATCTGCAAAATAAATAAGATGGGGAATTTACCTTCCCAGCAGCCCCTTGCCCCTGGTTCTGGAACATTTCCTGTAATATGTTCGGGCCACTGCAAACCATGGGTAACTGAAACTAACGGATATTGTAGTCACCCAGTACTGTCGTACCATTACCGTAATTCTGAAACCCTGGAGCAAAGTATAACACCTGGCAGATTGGAAGATCCGTAATGGCGTGGTATAGCCAGCAGACTGGAAAGCCAGAGTGGAGCGCAATGGGCAGGCACACTGACTCATAAATGTTGACCTATAACTGTGAAGAACTAGAGTCGACTTATACAGAAGATATATAGAAAATATAACACTTTTGGCCAAAAAGTAAGGGGTCTATGTATACATGAGATTGACATATACACTAGTATATATGGTATATTTAAAACAGAGATAGGTAGGTTCTTGTTGCCATGGGTATCAAAGGTTACAGGGAGAAAGAGGGAGAATGAGGTTGAAGGAACTGATCATTATTGAATGGTGTAACAGTCTTGATGGGCCAAATGGCCTAATTTCAGCTCCTATATCTTGTGCTCTTCTGGGATACTGAACTAACAGAATACTGAGTTTGATTTTGAATCTGATACACCACATTGGGATGATCTACTAGATCTCTGTTCAACAGCTTAGTGTACTAAACCAAGCACTCTGTACCCAGCTGTAACTTCACCAACCGAGGCCATCTCCCCATCTCCACATGCTCAGGATAAGTTAATCATGGAATATGATGCTGCAAGAAAGCATGTCACTGTCTGTCCACATAACCATATCCTAGAGTTTAGGGGCTGGACACAAAACAATTTAATAGATCTTCAAATGTGAATTATTTCTTCAACTGGTTTAGGTTCCTCCCATAACAGATTGGCCAGTACAGTATGTGAAGATGTGCACCCTCTGATACAGCTCAGTGACAGCCAATCAGCATGATAGAAGTCACAGGGTCAACACTTACTATCCACTTCCAAAGGTTATTCAGTTCCAGTCAATAATCACACTGTATTCCCGTGGTGAATGAAAACTGTCCCTCCCTGCAGCAGCTGGACACTGGACACATTGCACACAACAGAACAACCACATCCAAGTTCATGTGTGATTTATATTTGGAAAGATTTTACACAGACAGCAGTTTGTTTGAAAATATTCTGATCCAGAATCAGAAATCTGACTGATTCTGAAACTTTTCTTTTATAAACAGCATTGAAAGTCTGGCAGAGCATTTAAACAAATTGAGAACAGTGGTAGATACCACAGAAACAAAGTTGACAATCACCTTATGAATGTGTGAAGCAGTAGTTCTACAATTAATGTCACTGTAATACAATATAATGACCTGGAACAATGAACAAAATGTCTCCATGGGGCACAATGTTAATGTCAGGAGAAAATGAATCCAGAAATTTCTGTGAAAGCTCACAGAACATGGAGACAAAGACAGGGAGGTGTTAGTGTGGACCGCAGATGCTGGAGATCAGTGCAGAAGAGTGTGGTTCTGGAAATGCACAGCCAGTCAGACAGCATCCGAGGAGCAGGACAATCGATGTTTCGAGCTTAAGCTCTTCATTAGGAGTGAGGCATGTAGCTTTAGGGGGCTGAGAGATTAATGGAGGAGAGTGGCATGACAGGTGGGGCTGGGAGGGAAGGTATCTGGGAATACGAGAGATCGATGAAGGTGGGGGTGAAGGTGACAGGCCAGAGAGGAGGCTGGAGCTGATAGGAAGGAAGATGGACAGGTAGGACAGTTTAAGAGGGCAATGCTGAGTTGGAAGGTTGGATCTTGGATAAGGTGGGAGGACAGGAAATGAAGAAACTGGTGAAATCCACATTGATCCTGTGTGTTTAGAGTGTCCCAAGGAGGAAGATGAGGCATTCCTCCTCCAGGCATCTGGTGGTTACGGTTTGATGGTGGAGGTGTCTCAGGACCTGCATGCTCTTGGTGGAGCGGGAAGGGGAATTAGTGTTCAGCTATAGGGCACAGGTTGTTTGGTTTCAGAGAACATATTGTATTCCCAGCTACCTTCCCCCCAGCCCCAACGGCCGCATCACCCTCCAAGCATCTCTCCGAGCTAACCAACCCCACCACCCTGTGGCTGAACCCTTCCACTCCACCAAGGATATGCGGGCCTTGAGCCTCTTTCATCACCAAGCCCAAACCACCCGACGCCTGCAGGAGGAATGCCTCATCTTCTACCTTGGGACCCTGCATTCCCATGGGATCAATGTGGATTTCGCCAGTTTCCTCTCCCCCCCCACCTTATCCAAGATCCAACCTTCCAACTTAGCACTGCCCTCTTAAACTGTGCTACCTGTCCATCTTCCTTCCTACCTATCTGCTCCACCCTCCTCTCCAACTGATCACCCTCAGCCCCATCTTCATCTACATTCATTCACAGCTACGTTCCCCCAGCCACACTCCCCCTCCACTCCACCCCGTCCCCATTTACCTCTCAGCCCCCTTAGGCCACTAACCTCATTCCTGATGAAGAGCTTATGCTCGAAATGTCAATGCGCCTGCTTTTCTGATGCTGCCTGACCAGCTGTACTTTTCCAGCACCACACTCTTCGACATTGATACAAAGATAGCTGATTACATTACAAATTATAGGCAATTCCAGAATTGAAAACTCATTTCAATAACATTGATCCTGATTACAACATTCATTCTGTAAGAAGCCATTTGGATTCCTTTCTTGAAGGAAGTCTGCCTTGTTTATTTAGTTTAGATTATCTGTGACACCTGAACAACAGCACTCTAGATGACTCTTATAGATAGTACTGGGTAGTGGGTAATACATGTTCACCAATATCAAAAGGACAAAGATAATGACAAAAGTATTTCACTCTCTGAACACAGGCATTGTGAGCTATATTTACCTTCTCATGCAGCAGATTTCCTTCATGATAATGCTCATTCATTACGACTGATTGAGTTGCTCAGGTTCTAAAGGACAGAGCTGTCAGACTAGGTCTGCGGTCGGTGGTGTGGGAATCAATAAGAGGGAAAAACAGACTGAACCTCATTCTTATCAATCTGCTGACTGTCCATGACAGTGTCAGGAAGAGTGACCATCTCACAGTTCTTGAGAAGCCAAAGTCCTGCCCTCACATTAACAATACCCTCCATCATGTTGGAAAACCATGTTAATTAGGACAGATTACAAATAAATCCAGCAACTCATGACTGGGCATCCATGAGGTGCAATGGGCCATCTTCAACAACAATCTGTACTCCAGCACAATCTGTAACCCCATGGCCTGCCATTTCATCAAAGTCAGGGACCAACTCTAGTTCACTGGAGAATGCAGCTTGGAATGCCAGCTGCAGAGCCAGGCATACCTAAAAATAATGTGTCAACCTGGAAAAGCAACCAGACATGACTACTTGCATGCTACGCAGCAGAAGAGCTAAGCAATCCCATTACCAACAGATCAGACCAAAGCTTTGCAGTTCTATCACATCCAGTCGTGAATGGTGGTGGGCAATTAAACAACTCGCTGGAGGATGAGGCTCCACATATATCCCTCTCCTCAATGACAGAAGAGCCCAACACATCAGTCCAAGTGCAATGCTGAAGCATTCACAGCCAGAAGCGTCAAGTAGCTCACCTATCTCAGCCTTCTCCTGTGGTTCGTAGCATTACACATACCAATCTTCAACCAATTTGGCTCTCTATTCCATGTGATATCAAGATATGATGGGTGCACTAGATGTTGCAAAGCCTCAGGTACCTGACATTCAGGCATTAGTACTGTGCTGCAGGACTTGCTGCTCCCCTAGACAAGCTCTTCCAGACAAGCAGTGCTGGCATCTGCTGAAAAATGAATAGCATTTGTGGATCACTGGAATGTAAGCAGAGCACCAGGTATACAAAGGGTAAACTTGAACAGGGAAAATTTCATTGTAGGTCTCTCAGCTGTAGGCTTTCAACTTTCTGTCCGAGGTACCACCTCCATGTGATTTGACATGCTCTCTTCGAAGGCAGCACACACCTAACTACATACATAATACTCCTCCCCCTTTATTTCAATACTCCCCTAACTCTCTCTCTCTCTATATATATATATACATAAATATAGTTATATAAACAGAGATTTTTGAGAAGATTTGTAACTCAGGTTGAGAATATGGATGTAAATTTGCTCACTAAGCCGGATGGTTTGTTTTCAGATGTTTCATCATTTTGACTGGGTAACACCATTAGAGTCTCCGGTGGTATGTCCTGCCTCTCTATTTATAGGTCTTGGTTTCTTAAGATGGGTGCTGTCATTTCTGGTTTTTCAAAGGGATGGTAGTAAGGTCTAAATTGATGAGTTTGAGGCCTGAGGAATTCTTGTGCGTGTCTTTGTTTCACTTATCCGAGGATGTGTGTATTGTCCCAGTCAAATTGGTGTCCTTCTTTGTCTGTATGTATGGAAACTAGTGATAGTGGGTCATATTTTTGCTGGCTAGTTGATGTTCATGTATCCTGCTGGCAAGTTTCCTGCTTGTTTGTCTGATGTACTGGGGTTTTTTTTAAAGTTCTTGCATGGTATTTTGTAAATTATGTTAGTTTTGCTGGTGGTATCTTTAGGTTCATTAGTCGCTGGTTTGTGTTGGTAGGTTTGTGGGCTACCATGATGCCAAAGGGTCTGAGTTGTCTGGAAGTCTTTTCTGATATACCTTTGATGGAAAGTAATATGGTTATAGTCTTTGGTTGTGTTGTGTCTGCTAGTTTGGGTTTGTTTCTGAGGGATCGGCAGATTGTGTTTATTGGGTACCCACTTTTCTTCAAAACATTGTATTGGTATTTTTCTTCTTCCGTTTGTAGTTCTTGCATGCAGCAGTGTGACATAGCTCATTGAAATAATATTTTGATGCAGTTCCATTTGTGGGTGTTGGGATGGTTAGTATATATGTCATGCATCCAGCATTACTAACTATTACATTACAGGCATTGTTCCTGACATGTAAACGTCAGAAATATTGGCAAAAAAAATAGAAACAGAAAATGATGCTTCCATAGTCTACATTCAAGTGATCAGTCTCTCAGGAGGTTGGCGATTCCTGGAAGAAGTTCTCCATGTTTCAGAAACCTTTTCTGATGCAGTCTCAGGGGCATCCAGAAGCTCCTGTTTGTTCTGCAGATATGTCCCTCTTTGATTGGCTGCTATTAGCCTTTGACACTGCTGTTGTCCCGCCTTTGGGTATGGCCATCCTTGGCTCAGAGACACATGACTTGATTGACACCACTGGTTCCACTTGGTCTGGCTCAGTATTCGGAGGGTCTTCTACTTGCTGCTGAGGTGTGGTGTTCAGCTGCTCCACATGTCTCCTCCACACCATTTCGAACATAGACCATGGAACAGTACAGGCCTTTTGGCCTTTTTTGTTATGCCGACCTTTTATCCCACTCTAAGATCTAACTAACTGACATACTGTTCATTTACTATCATCCGTGTGCCTATCCAAGAGTTGCTTAAATGTCCCTAATGTATCTGACTCTACTACCACAGCTGGCAGTGCATTCCACGCACCCACCACCCTCTGGGTAAAGAACCGATCTCTGACATCTCCCCTAAATCTTCCTCCAATCACCTTAAAATTATGCCTCTCATGATATCTATTTCCGTCTCTGACTATCCACTCCATCTATGCCTCTCATCGTCTTGTACACCTCTATCAAGTCACCTCTTATCCTTCTTGATTCCAATGAGAGAAGACCCAGCTCTCTCAACCTTTCTTCATAAGACATGCTCTCCAGTTCAGGCAGTATTCTGGTAAATCTCCTCTGCACCCTCTCCAAAGTTTCCACATCTTATCTATAACAGAGGTGACCAGAACTAAACAAGAAATTCCAGTGGGATCTAACCAGGGCTCTATAGAGCTGCAGCATAACCTCCTGGCTCTTAAACTCAAACCTCCTGCTAATGAAAGGCAACACACTATATACTTTCTTAACATCTGTATTAAAATTGGGTGGCACCTTTGAGGAATATGTGGATGTGGATTCCAAGATCCCTCTCTTCCTCCACACTGCCAAGAATTCTGCCTTTAACCCTGCAGTCTACATTCAAAGTTGACCTTCCAAAGTGAATTGCTTCACGCTTTTCCAGGTTGAACTCCATCTGCCAATTCCCAGCCCAGGATTTCACCCTCATCTGCAAAAAAGCCCTGTATCTGCTACTCCTCCACTGGGATCTATTTGTCACCAAATATATAATTCCGGGCCAAAACACTCTCTCCTTTTTGGAATACGCATGACCATGCAGTTCCCGTCCTTCTGACTATCGGCCATTCTCGATCTCACTCAACCACCGCTCTGGTCTCTGCTGGATGTGGTAAGTCAAATGTGGTTCTCAGCTGGTGGTAGAACATTAAGGACACCGACGAGTGCTGCATCATTGCATGTGTCATGTTCCTGTAGACGCTGAGAAACCTTTAGAATTGTCATCCTAGCAAACCCTCCCCTTGAGAGGCCTTTAAGTCTGCTTGACGGATTGTGTACAATTCTCCGCCTGGCCATTTGTTGCAGGATGATAGGGAGCTGGCCTCAATTGGCTGACTTTGTGATTTTTCACTTACTCCTTGAAACTTGAACTAGAATCTGTAAACTATTGGCACTTGTGAATTGTTTTGAGCTTCTGAACCTGGCAAATATTTTTTCCAGTTGGTGCATCATTGCTTCCGCTGATACTGACTTCATGGCTGCCACTTGCAGACAATTAGAGTGAGTATTTTGTGACCACAAGTAACATCTGTCCTTCTCCTGGTCCTGTGAAATCAACACAAGTCCACTGCCATGATGATTGTGGCCATTCCCATGAATGAAACAATGACAGTGGCAGCACCTTCCTTAATACTGCACAAAATTGGAATTACCCCACTTTCTCCTCAAGTCATAGACTCCATCTTCTGCCAGCAAAAGAGGTTCCTGATCATTTTTTTCATTCACATTGCACCGCGGCACCCTTGGATACACTTATTCCAAAAATTGTCCTCTGAATGGGGAAGAGTTAACAACTCACATCCCACACATGAAACATCCATCTGATATGGACAGTTCCCACTGACTGGACAGACAAAGGCTTAGTTATGGGTGGTTTCTATGACAAGTTCTTCCTTCCAGGCCAAAGTCAATAGCACACTTCAAGTCCTGATCATTGTGAGTAGCGTTCAACACTTGACTCAAAAACACAAGTACTTTGTCTTCTGGGCAAAAGTATATCATTTTCAGGTTGCAGTCAAGAACATCCTCATTTCCTGGTGTGGTAGTGAAAGCATCTGCCTTGCCAATATTCTCTCACTGTTGGTTCCTGATCTCACATGAAGTAGGCTGACAGAACCAGTGCCCATCCCTGCAGGTGTGCTGCTGCCATGAATAGTATTCCTATGTATGGGCCAAAAATGGAGGTTAGTGGCCTGTAGTCTGTCAGCAGCCTGCCATAAAGGACATGACTGTGCATCTTAACACCGTCACAATTCCTAATCTTTCCTTTTCCACTGGGGCATTAGTAACCTCTGTCATTAATGATGTCGATGAGAACACAATGGGCCTTTCCTCTCCATTCAGCAAGATCTGTGACATCCAGTGCCAACCCCATAAGGCAAGGCATCACATGTCAACTGCAGTGGCAACTTTGGGTCAAAACAAAGTAACACTTCAGATATTTTTAGGGTTTTTTTCACTTCTCCGTAAGCTTCTTCACATTCCGACGTCCATTTCTACAGCCGCCATTTACCCAGAAACTAATGCAGGGTTGCCAAGTCAGGCAGGAATTTGCCATAGTAACTTACAAGTCACAGGAGTGATCCCAACTGAGAAACTTTCTCTGCTAAAGGCACCTTGATGTGAACTTCCATTTTCTTCAGCACTTTGTGCAGTCGCTCACCATCGGTTTATGGCCAGATACTGGATGGAGTCCTTAAAAAGAAAACTCACATTTTTCCCATTTTACTTGTAGGCCATGCTTCTGCAACCTTTTCAGGGTTTCTTATAGGTTGCTCAAATTATTATTTTCCGAGGATCCAATCACCAAACTTTCAGCCAAAGAATGCTGGACACCCCGTTATTCCCGTTATTGATTTGCAATTTGCTCCATGGCCTTCTCAAACAGACATGGTGCTGACATAATTCCAAATGGAAGTTGTTTGCAGCAGAACTGTCCCCTGGGTGTCACTGTCATCAGCTGTGGCTGGGACTCCTTCATGACTCCCAGCTGTGATCAGGAATATGACAGATCCATTTTTGAGGATTCCTTTTCCCCAACCTGTCCACTGAAGAGGTCCTCAATAAGTGGAAGTGGGAATTGATCCTCACACAGGCCTGAGTTGACTCTGAACTGAAAAGATGCCACAAGTCCTCACTGTGCCTTCTGTGTTGAAGAAAGGAATGATTGGAATGGCCCAGCTATTGGTGGTTCCTGGTTCCAACGCTCCCATCTTCACCAGTCATTCCAGTTCTGCCTTCCACTTTGGGCGGATTGCATAAAGTACTGCACACACCTTCAGATTCATTGGATAAGCCTCCTTCCTCAACTGATGTTTGATTTCTATTCCTTTCTTTTCTGTCAGGGCTCCTTTGAAGACATCTTAATACCTATGAAAAATCTATTGTGAATGTATTTTGAAACCATCAAGGTGGTAAAAACAATGACTGCAGATGCTGGAAACCAGATTCTGGATTAGTGGTGCTGGAAGAGCACAGCAGTTCAGGCAGCATCCAAGTAGCTTCGAAATCAACGTTTCAGGGCTTTTGCCTGAAACATTGATTTTGAAGCAACTTGTATGCTGCCTGAACTGCTGTGCTCTTCCAGCACCACTAATCCAGAATTTTGAAACCATCAGCCTATTAACTATCCCCCATGTTAACTTTAATTGCTGTAACCAAGAGTATAGGCATGCTGGCACGCTGTTCCCTAAGCTGCATTTTCACCACTACATAGACCTTCAGTAACACCAGTTGTTCTGTGTATGTCTGCAGAGCTGTTTTGGCAGGCTTCAACGGCACTTCCCTTAACTGATTTCTATATATCAGTTCGGGATTCAGAGACAACACTGCACACACATTCACTCCCATTTGAACTTCCTTCTCTTATAATTTACGAAGAACTCAGAAACAATTAGCTTCACCCGATCCTGATGTGATGTTTAAGCAAAACTCCACTGACTCCGGGCCTCCGATCTCTCCTGCAGACCCAACTGATTCCTCCTCATTCCCGAGCTAGCAGCATGTGTCTTAAGCATTGTCTCCTTGAGAGGCCCATTCCCTGGCTTGGGGCAAATTATGGCAATAGGACTAACTTGTTCACATCTGCAGCACTGGGATTCTCGATTCCAACACATTGACTCCTTGTGTCCACTCTTGACGCACTGGTGGCATTCGGTAGTGGATATGACACTCTGCTGAGTATCTGCTACTTGATGCACTCAGGCATTATCACTCAACTGGGCTACTGCTCTGGTGGCCAACTCTATCGAGGGAGCAATTTCAAAAGCTGCCTCCGGGACACTTCTTGATAATGGCTTCCATTGGAATGCTTCTTGTCTGAGGACATAAACTGAACAGTGTCGCAAAGCACTTTGTTCTCCATTACGTAAGCAGTAAAACATTCAGAGTAAAGCATCCAACTTTCTGTCTTTTCATCAAATGGTTCCATTGCTACAAATTGACACACCTCTTTATTTTCCCATCGTTGGGAATTTTCCTTGCCACCTGAGTAAAGTAGCCATTCACAGTCTGAATCACCGTAATGAATGCTCCTGTGTCTACCACTCCCTCACCAACCCTGCTGGCTATCATTCTTCCCTGGTATAGATTGCAGACTGAGTCCCCTTGCACTCGTACTCCATTGTGACTTTGGTAAGTAGTTGGGTTAGTATTCCCCTCTTCAGCCATTGGCGATGGCCTGGGTCTCCTCAGAACAATCACTATTGGCCCACTCCATATGCATACAATTCTTCCTTGGTGACAACCGCAACTCAAGTCCCATCGCAACTGCTTCCCTTGAAATCTTCAAAATCCTGCGTTATTACTAAAGTTCCAGATGATGTCTTTGCTCCTGACAAACACACCATTCACTCAGCTTCTGTGGGCCATATTCCATTCTTGTCAACCAGTTATTATATTTGTGCTTCACATTGAACCATAAATAGAACACAAAGTAGGAGGAAGATAAACTTGAACAGGGAATATATTGTTGTGGGTCTCCCATGGCCACAATCAGTTTCAGACTTGAACTAGCTCCAATGTCCAGGTCACCTGATTAACTCTCCTAAAAGGGCAAAACACAGCCAGCTACACATGTAACAATATTTTTCCTGTAATGAGTAACGCCCAATTTGGATTCCACCAGCGCCACACAGGTGCTGACCTCATTACAGCCTTGGTTCACACATGGATAAAACAGCTGAAAAGCAGAGGTGAGGCTTCAGGGGAGGTGATGGCCTAGTTGTATTATTGTTGCACTGTTAATGCAGAGACCCAGGAAATTCTCTGGGGACCTGAATTCAAACTCTGTCTCAGCAGATGGTGAAAATTTAGTTCAGTAAAACAATCTGGAATTAGGAGTCTAATGAAGACCATAAAACTATTGTAGTCTGTTGAAAGGAAATGCTTCTGACTTACAAATGCCCTTTAGGGAAGGAAATTGCTATTCTTACCTCATCTGGCCTACACATGAATAATAGCTATGGGGTTCATTTGGAACTGCCCTCTTGGGTCTAACCAGTGATACCCTTGTGGAAAAAGTGAGGACTGCAAGTGCTGGAGTACCAGAGTTGAAAAATGTGGTGCTGGAAAAACACAGCAGGCCAGGCAGCATCTGAGGAGCAGGAGAATCGACATTTCGGGCATAAGCCCATCTTCAGGAATCCTGATACCCTTGTCTCAAGAATGAACTTTTAAAAAAAATGTGACAGCCCTTGACATCAAGGCCTCATTCCACTGTGTGTGGTAGCACAGAATCTGAGCAAAAGTAGAATCAATTGGTATCAGGGAGCAAACTCACCACATAGCTGTCATACCTGATATGTAGGAAGACAGTAGTGATTGTTGGAGGTCAGTAAGATCAGCTCCAGGACATCACTGCAGGAGATCCTCGGAGTGACATCCTAAACCGAACCATCTTCAGCTGCTTCACCAATTTCCTTCTCCCCATCATCAAGTCAGATGTTCGTTGATGATTGCACGATGTTCAGCACAATTCCCCACTCCTTAAATACTGAAGCTGTCAATCGCCAAATGTCTGCAGGCTTGGGCTGACAAGTAGTACTTAACATTCATGCCATACATGGGAAGCCAATGCCTATCAAAAAGAATCTAACCATTGCTTCTTGGTACTCAATGATATCACCATCACTGGATCCCCCACTTGCAACATCCTGATTGTTATCATTGACCAGAAACTCAGCTGAACTCACCAAATAAACCTCCAACAGCACATTACAAGCTCGCAATAAGTTACTCACACCGACAGCCTTTCCACCATCTTCACGAAATACTCCCCATTTTCCTGGCAACGCCAACGCTCAAGAAGCTTGAATACTGTTTCGGACAAAGCAGCCCACTTGATTGATTGTTCTGACTGTCCACATCATCCATTCTCTCCACCAATGATGCCTCATTCCAGCAGTGTATGCTATCTGCAAGATGCACTGTAAAATTCACCAAAGGCCAGTGGTATCCACGTTCTATGTGTGAATAAAGAAGTTTAAAATATGTATCTTTTATATGTTGTTGCCACTACAATATCAGAGATCTTTCTATTTTTGTTTTAATCCTTGCAGGTTGTTTTCTAAGTCACTGCTTGGATGAACATTTGCCCAGAATGTACATCACATTGCGTTATTGAACTTAACATTATGACAGAACACAATACAAATCAGACAACCTCTTGGTATTGGGCACTACCATGTTCCCTGCTACAGCCTGACCAACAGCAGAATCACAGCATCAGCTCCTGTCCCAGTTTTAGAAATCAGCTGAGCCTGGCACTAAATGACCTGCTGCTCTGCATTTCTATGATTCATTTCCCAAAATAAAACATCTTAGTTCACCTCATTGATGTCATAACACAACATGATATAACCTTCCCATTTCATCATCAAATGAGGTCATTGATCAACCTCATGTGTTCCTTACGTTGACCAACAAAAAGGACAGAATACATGTGGCACATCTAGTTCACAGCCTTGCACGCTACATTCAATCAGCAGCCATATGATGGATTTTATCATTCCAAGTACAATTCAACCACACTTAGAAACCAATTGTGATGATGTTGCTCCATTAAACACGGTTTTGTTGTCCTTGGTTATTTTTCAGAGAGGTTGTTAAAGATACAGACTCTGGAAAGTCTAATTGAAGGGGTTTTGAGCCAATTTGATTATAGCTAACAGATACTGTCTCAGGCAGAAGGCTTTCAAGTTTTTTTAAAAAAATAAACACTTGTACAATGACAGGGGAGTGGCCAGTTCTCCCATCTCAGCTTTTCTCTGGTTTGGTTTGAGTTTTAGCAATAGTGTTGAAAGGCTGCTGGACCCAAAGAAGCAGGTTCATGCTGATCCTCCTCTCTCTGTCATCTCTCCGCTAAGACCCTGTGTTTGATTTTGCCTTTTGGGCCAAGCAGTGTTTATGCAAGTTGTGGCAAGTATTTGGAACAGCATCATTACATTGGTACAGTCTGCTAGGTTAAGTTATCTTTTCTCTTTTGTTTGTGTTTCATTTGATAATCTTGCAAATAAATTGTGTACTGTTTGAAACTGAGTGGTTTGACCAGCTGCATCACTCCTGGAATATCCATGTTACATACATTGTATACATCCGTAATGGGAATTGAAGGCAGAACAATTGGCTCGATGTATAGCCATTGCCACCGTGACACAAGAGCTTTCCAACATTTGCAGTGATTTGAACAATTCTGAAATGAGCAAGGAATCATGACCTGAACTGAAGTCAAACCACGGACGGAATTAAACATGCAAAGTCTTAACTGGACACCACCAAGGGACAAAATTTCTGGTTAGAAATCTCTTGCATTCCCATATGATACACGGTGATATTGGTGACTAATATCCTGAAACACAGAAATTTTAAGCGAGAAACGATAGCGACCCTTTGTTTCTTGTCCAACATTCAATATAATCAGAGCTGATCCTCAATCACATTTTACTATCTCGCTTTCTCCCCATGAAGCTTGATGCCTTTAAAACTCAAACATTTATCTGCCTCGTTCTGTGAATATATTCAGTAACTTGATCTCCACTGATTTCCAGAGGTTCAGTTCCCTTTTAGTGGATAAATGTTTCCTCATCTTAGTGATTTAGTTAAAAGTCATACAATACCACGTTATCATCCAAAAGGTTTATTGGGAAGTACCAGCCTTCTGAGTGCTGCTCCTTCCTCAGGTTGCTAGCTGACGAAGGAGCAGCGCTCTGAAAGCCTGTACCTCCAAATAAACCTGTTAGACTATAACCTGGTGTTATGTGATTTTTCACTCTTGCAATGAAGACCAGGCTACCATTTGCCTTCCTCCTGTTCACTGCACGTGTCTGTCTGCTTTCAGTGACTGATGTACAAAGTCCCTGGAGCACTTCGTATATCAAAACTTCCAAACATTTACCAGCATTTAAATAGTACTCTTCCTTTCTCTTTTTGTTTACAAACCGAAGTTTATAACTTCACATTTGCTACATTGTACTTCATCTGTCACACATTCTTTGTTCACTCACTTGACATGTCTGAATCACCTGTTACCTATTTACCTCCCTACAACTCACAGCCACACTGGTTTGTGTTGTCAGTGAAGTCGGGAATGTGACATTTGGTTCCTTCAACCCGATCATTTATATGTATTGGGAATAACTTGGATCAATATACTGATCCTTCTGGGACCCTGCTAGTCACTGCCTGGCACTGTGGCAGGGGTGGAATGTTGGCAGAGTTGTTGGCACTGCTACCTCACAGAATCAGGGACTGGGGTTCAATTCCAGCTCCATGTGGAGCTTGCACATTCTCTGTGTCTGTGTGGGTTTTCTCTGGGTGGTCTGGTTTCCTCCCACAAAGGTGTGGAAGTTAAATGCCATGCTAAATCACCCCATAAAATGCAGCGATGTGCAGGCTAGGTAGTTTAAATGTGGGGTTATGGAGCATGGGATGCTCTTCACAACTGTCTAGATTAGAGTGGTGCTGGAAAAGCACAACAGTTCAGGCAACATCCGAGGAGCAGGAAAGTTGACGTTTCAGGTAAAAGCCCTTCATCAGGAATATGTGATTTTTTTCCCGAAACATTGATTCTCCTGCGCCTCAGATGCTGCCTCACTAGGTGTATTTTTCCAGCATCACACTTTTCAACTGCACAGCCCTCTGCCCAGCCAGTGCCAGAGATCAGGTTCTGGTCCTGGAGCATCATGAGTCCTCACTCTGGCCACCACCACTTCTACTAACCACCCTCTGACAATGTTGCAGCTTTCCAATGATGTCAAAAGGTGAAGACAAGAAATGGGAAGGAATAAGATGGTAAAGAGAGACACAGAGCAAGAGAGAGATGGATACGGCCAGCCTGGACCTTATGGTTTCAGACGTCCTACCACAGAGGCTGTCGCTGCCATTTTGCATTCTGAGCAGTTCAATCATCTTGTTAATGTTTCCCGTGTTTAAAATTATGCACCATTATTGAAGGGACTTTATGGTTAGAGTGGACAGGGCTCCGAACAAGTGCACATTTTTCCAGGATCATGTCCAGTGTTCTCAATGTTGTTGGGACTGGAGTCATCTGGACTAAGGGAGAACATAGAGTCATCCAAATGCCTCTTAAATGTTGCAATTGTACCAGCCTCTACCATATCCTCTGGCAGCTAATTCCATACACGTACCACCCTCTGCGTGAAAAAGTTGCCCCTTAGGTCTCTTTTATATCTTTCCCCTCTCAGCCTCTAGTTCTGGATTCCCCAAGCCCAGGGAAAAGACTTTGTCTATTAATCCTAAATATGCCCCTCATAATTGTGTAAACCTCTATAAGGTCACTCCTCAGCCTCCGACGCTCCAGGGAAAACAGCTCCACCCTGCTGAGCCTCTCCCTACAGAGCAAATCCTCCAACCCTGGCAATATCCTTATAAGTCTTTTCTGAACCCTTTCAAGTTTAACAACATCTTTCCGATAGGGAGGAGAGCAGAATTGCACGCAATAATCCAATAGTGGCATAACCAATGTTCTGTACAGCCGCAACATGATCTCCCAACCCCTGTACTCAATACTCTGACCAATAAAGGAAAGCATACCAAACACCTTCTTCACTATCCTATCTACCTGCGATTCCACTTTCAAGGAGCTCTGAACCTGCATTCAAGGTCTCTTTGTTCAGCAACACTCCCTAGGACCTTACCATTAAATGTATAAGTCCTGCTAGGATTTGTTTTCCCAAAATGCAGCACCTCACATTTATCTGAATTAAACTCCATCTGCCACTTCTCAGCCCATTGGCCCATCTGGTCAAGATCCTGTTGTAATCTGAGGTAACCCTCTTCGCTGTCCACTACACCTCCAATTTTGGTGTCATCTGCAAACTTACTAACTGTACCTCTTATTCTCGCATCCAAATCATATATGTAAATGACAAAAAGTAGAGGACCCAGCACCGATCCTTGTGGGATTCCACTGGTCACAGGCCTCCAGTCTGAAAAACAATCCTCACCACCACCATCTGTCTTCTACCTTTGAGCCAGTTCTGCACATTCCTCAGATGTCTTCTTGATGGGAGGCCAGCAGAAAGGTACTTGCTACAGTATCCTCAATAGTGATATGCCCATTGTATTTCTGTGCTCTTGCAGTGAATTTGTTGGTCAATTTGAGCTCCATAATGGTAATAATTGGAGAATTGGCAATGATGGTTATCTTTAATTTTGATAATTTGATGTGTGTTTGCTTTGTGTTCTACTTTACTTTTGTTCTGCAGGTGACCGTTGTCAATCTCAGGTTATATATTTGCTTAAAGAACTGGTAGATTTGTTCTCAGATGTTCCATCACCAGGCTAGGTAACATCATCAGTGAACCACCGGTGAAGTACTGGTGTTCTGTCTGTGTCTTGGTCTGTTGTGGTGGGCGATATCACTTTCAGTTCTGTTTCTGAGAGGTTGGTAAAGGGGTCCAAATCTATATGTTTGTTAATGGAGTTCTGGTTTGATTGCCAGGTCTCTAGGAATTTTTTGTCTTTGTTTAGCCTGTCCCAGGATGGACGTATTGTCCCAGTTGAATACGCTCCCTCGTCGTCTGTGTGTATGGATACCAGTGATAGTTGGCCCTGTCTTTTAGTGGCTAGCTGGTGCTCATGTATCCTTGCGGTTCTTTTCCTGCCCCTCTGTCCAATGTAATTTTCATTGAGTCTTTGCAGGGTATTTTGTATAAGACATTCATTCTGCTGGTTGTTGGAACGAGGCCCTTTAAATTAATCAGGAGCTGTTTGAGTGTGGTGGTAGGTTTGTGAGCTACCATGATGCCTCAGGGCTGGAGTGGTTTGGTCATTATCACTGAGATGTCTTTGATGTATGGCAGCGTGTTAGTACTAAGAGAAGCCGAGGAAAAACACCTCTACAACATATTCAGGAACAATGGGTACCCAATAACTGCAGTCTGCCGATTCCTGCACAACAGACCTAAACAAGAAGACACAACACGCCCAGAGACTGTAGCCACCCTAGCATACAACAAAGACATCTCGGAGATGACGACCAGACTACTCCAGCTCCTCAGAATCATGGTAGCCAACAAATCTTCCACCACACTGAAGCATCTCCTAATAAATTTAACGGACCCCATACCAACAACGAGCAGAATAAACATCATAACTTAATAATATAAGGAGAGTGACCAGTTCTCCCAGTTCTGGTTATTCCTACTTTGTTTTTTAGCTGTAGCAGTCACAAGATGTGTGAATCCAGGGGAATTGCAAGTTTTCGTAAAGAATTCCTCTGATTTTCTTCTGAGATTTCTCTCTTGATGCTGCTCTCTCCTGCTTGTTTGAATCTGTGTTTGAATTTACATCTTTTTCCAAGGTGAGTGTTTATGGGATGTTCCTGTATTAGAACAGTTAATTAGTAATAGTTACTATATCAATCAGTTAAGTTTTCTAAATTCCATTTTGTTTTGTTCTTGTGTTCAAATGTAGTGTTTAAATAAATTCTGTTTTGCTTAAAGCCGAGTGGTTTGACTAGCTTGCATCAATATTGCCATTCACTTTCAACTTCACTTAAATGTTGGCCCTGAATTAAGAATCACAGCTACATTCTACTTACCCTGTCCATGTTCCTTATAAACTTTCATCAGGTTCATAGAATCATTCCGTATCGACAAAGCACTTTAAGCCATCAGGTCTGGACCACCACAAATATATGACTACCCACAGTAAGACATTCCTGCCACATGAGTATAGCCCCACGTACTCGCTCAATTACTCAATCAGGTTCTCCCTTAACAATTTCTGCTCCAAAGAAAACAACTCAATGTTATCCAGCCCCTCTTCACAGCTGAAATTACTCATCAATGGCAAAGTCCTTCTGAATCTCTTTTGCACCCCCTCCAGCACAACCATATCCTCACTAGAATGCTGCACACAGTAAGCTGGACAATCTCTCGAAGGTTTGGCATAGGCAGGGAAGCCTGGAGCAGGACACTCTCTCACAGCATGATATAGACTGGGAAGCCCAGAGTGGGACACTCTCTCACAGCATGGTATAGGCT
Organism: Chiloscyllium punctatum; assembly: GCF_047496795.1. Taxonomy (NCBI): domain Eukaryota; kingdom Metazoa; phylum Chordata; class Chondrichthyes; order Orectolobiformes; family Hemiscylliidae; genus Chiloscyllium; species Chiloscyllium punctatum. The sequence continues at coordinate 67,442,140 of NC_092756.1, read as the reverse complement.
GGGAACCCCAGAGTGGGACACTCTCTCACAGCATGGTATAGGCTGGGAACCCCAGAGTGGGACACTCTCTCACAGCATGGTATAGGCTGGGAACCCCGGAGTGGGACACTCTCTCACAGCAGGGTGTAGGCTGGAACCCCGGAGTGGGACACTCTCTCACAGCATGGTGTAGACTGGGAAGCAGAGACTTGACACTCTGGTCGCATGACATGGGCTGGGAAGTCCGGAGTGGGAAATTTGTAACGTCATGCTGTCGTAACTGAGAAGGAAAAGCTGGACTCTCTCTCAGTTGTTGTTTTTGATTTTATTCTGTGAAAGGTGCTTACGTATGAGACGTGTAACACACATTTTTGCTGTGTTTTATGTTGAAAGGATATTCAGTTTGTTTTCACCAAAGTTATATATTGCTCCACATTATCTCCATGCGTTTACAATCTGTTGACCATTGACAAAGTTAAGCATTTAATATGCCACTTTAACAAACCTCTTAAACAGCCCTTCCACGTTCAGGGAACATGGACAAGAAACCAAATATCTTTTTTTTCCCTCTGAGCTAAGTTGTTACCATTCATTGAGTGCTCCCTTGTCTTGTTGCTTGTTCCAACGTGCACTGAACCGGAACTCTGCACGGGAAAGGTTATCGACAGCAAATATGTTGGACAATTTGGAATCATATTAGTGTTTGGTGAACACGTTTAGTACAGACTATCAGAAATGTGAACATGATCTCGATTCACCTTAAAAATTTCATTCATCATGCTCGGTCAGGAACACGCGCTGCTGCATCTTACTAAATGGTATTATACAGGCTGCTGTTGTTTCTCTAACATCAATGTCAGGATAACTCTGCGATCCACATTTGTTGACTTTTGGAACACAGTCACAGCACATGAGAAAACGCCGTTCCATCAAAAGATAAACAGGTGAGCATTAACTCACAGCTTTGTTTCTGAGAATAAACTCAAAGCCCGTAAAGATGAAACCTCCCTAATTAACTACTAGGAGACTGACATCACGAATAAATGTGAACACTTTCCCGGGAAGTGCAGTAAACACGCAAATCTTGTGATTAAAATGCATGCGATACCGACAAGTCCAGTGTTTGCTATTTATTATCATATCCTTGCTGCTATCGGAGTTCCAGGTGAACTAACTTCTGTCTATGTTAATCATCCAGTATCTGCTACGAATTGCATTTCGTCAGTGATGTGTTTCTTTTTGTTCGTTTTACGACAGTTGTCTTTTTCTCCAGTTTTATTCAAAAAGATGTTATAATTCACTGAGCTAATGTATTTTGTTACACTAGTATATTTTTCATTAGTTTTAGTGTAAAAGGTGTTAATTCCTCACTTAATTATGACTTCTGGTGATAGTCTAACCATGCTCATGGAAGTTACGTTGTCTTCTTCATTTTTGATGTGGAGATACGGGTGTTGGACTGAGGTGGATAAAGTCAGAAGACACACATCAGGTTATATTCAACCAGGTTTATTTGCAATCACAAGCTTTCGGAGAGTTGCTAAAGGGACTGCACGCTGAAAGCTGGTGATTTTAAATGTACCTGTTAGGACGATAACATGGCATCGTGTGACTTCTGACTTTCTGTATTTTTGACATTTCACTACATTCATTGCACAATTTCTTCATATTGCCTGTACGATTAGTCAACTGTAAAGTTATACTGCCTTCTTGTGTCAGGTTACATTCATTGCTTTAATTGCGTCAATTTCCCGATTTGTAACACCATTTAATGATGTAATTGTAATTCTAGTCAGATTAATTCTGTCAGTATGGTTGAATTTGAGGACTACACCCAAAGAATAATTGCAACTGCAGTCACGTGATTGATAAAAGTTTTTTTTTCGGTGAAGTCCCAGGAATTTAGTTTGTTGTGGTTGTTGTCGAATTGTAGACAGATATTATCACCGTGTGGGTAAAATTTCATCATGTAATTTTCCCTGTGGCTGAAATGTGATATTGCATTCAGGTTGGACATGTAAATCTATTTTGCAGTTGCCTTTGACAGTTAGACAATAATTCTCTCAAATGATTCATTAATTGGACAAGATGTATCCTTGAATACCTTTTGGAATGAATTTCGTGATTTAACTTATTTGAAGGACAATATTAAGTGTTCAAAACTTGACCCATTCGTCACAGCACAGAATCGCTACGATGTGGAAAGGAACCATTCGAACCATCGAGCCCCAATGGTTAACCAAACAAGCATGTTTGCCAAGCGTCAATCTCCGTCTTTTCATCCATAACTTGCATATCACTTCTATCCACGTATTCATTCAGTGCTGTCTTGAATGGAAGAAAAATCATCTGCCTTTTTCACATTTTGTGGAAATTCATTCCATATCCTTAGATTTCAACTCATCCCTGGTTTTTTCAATCTCTGTCCTCTGTTTTTTTTTACATTATGAGCAGGGACAGCTTCTCTCTCTCCACTCTATTCAATCTATTCATGATTTTGAAAACCTCAACCAAATCTCCTCTTGGCATTCTTCTGTGGAAGCAGAATAATCCCAACTTCTTCCAATGTATTCTCATAACCTGACACAAATCAATGGCTCCCCGCATGGCCGAAGGTATGTCATGGTTAAGTCTGTAGTTGAAGCTGTCAAGTTAGAAACAACGAAGCGAGCAAATTTTCCATTGTATCCTGTGCAAATGTCCTCCACGAAATCAGAAGAATGCCAACTCACTTACATTTGTTTTGGGAGATTTATGAGCAAGGTGAATGGAAACATTTTCAAAACAGAATCGTTTATTAAAAGGATCCACTTATCCAGTCTGTGAAGTGTAATCTCATACTTCGTTTCCAAACCTGTGTTGTCTTGTTTCATGTTACATTGTTGCAGTATTTTCTACATTTCTTGTTAATGAAATGTCTTAACATGTTGTTAGTTTCTGTGTTTCTCTTCCCTATAAAGTTTCTTCAGAATACTGCACTGTTTTTTTTATTTTATCGAAGTGTTTAAGTATAAATCTGGACTGCTGTATAAGGCTACCTTACAATTGCTCATATGTAAAGGATTTCTACAAACTTTGGTTTATGTTAAAAGTTTTTAACTTTACGCAATATCCTGGAAACAGGTGATTGTTTTTTAAAGTCAAAATCGCAACTAGCTGATCCCTATTATGTTCTCTCCATCTGTTTCTATTGTAGCTAACCTGGTAGTGATTGTGATCTTATCTCGAAGAAGATGCGGTCTCTCCACAAATATCATATATTATCTTGTCTCTATGGCAGCAACAGATCTTCTGGTTGTGGTCACGGTTATAATACTAAACCAGATTGTGAGGAGTTATTTCCAATTCAGTTTCCTGTCTATCACTCCAGTATGCAGTGTTCATAATTCATTAAGTTTTGCAGACATTGACAGTTCTGTCTGGTTAACGGTCACTTTCACCTTTGATCGATTTGTGGCCATATGTTGTCAAAAGCTGAAATTAAAATATTGCACGAAGAAGGTGGCATCATGGGTTATAGGATCGGTGTGTGCAGTGTCCTTCATGAAAAATATATCAACGTATTTCCATTACACACCTATATACACAATTGACAAAATACCATGGTTCTGTGGCCTAAAACCAGAATATTATACTGCACTGGCATGGGCTGTATATGACTGGATTCGTTCCATTTTGACTCCGTGTCTTCCTTTCATTCTGATATTACTGCTCAATCTTTTGACTGTCAGGCAGATTTTTGCCGCCAATCGAGCCCGAAGGAGACTCCAGACTCAGGGCAATGGAGAGACTCAGAGTGACCCCGAGATGGAGAAGCGAAAAAAGTCCATTGCTTTACTCTTTGGCATCTCAGGAACATTCATCCTTTTGTATTTGTTATATTTTGTTACAATCTTTTACGTTCGAATTGCGAATATTCCTTATTCCTCTGGATCTGATGTCGGCAAAACTATATTTATTGTCCAACAAAGTGGGTACATGCTTCAGTTATTGAACTCCTGTGTCAATCCATTTATTTACGCAGGGACCCAGAGTAAAATCAGAGAGGAGCTAAAGAATGGTGTGAAATATCCATTCAGCCTGTTTGCTAAAATATTTAAAAGTTGAAAATGAATGAAACTAACATGATTCATATCGCAGCATACTTTCATATTATCCCCTTTTTTTTGCAAATAATTGTTCCATATCTTCGAAATCTTGAGCTAACGCTTATAGAATGTGTAGTGAGTGAGGATGATATTAACATGTGCATTTATCATGCAAAGCATTCTGTAAATTCCCAGCTGTCTCACATGTTGCTCACTGTAATCAATTTACATTTGGCTGGAGGACAGTGAATTATGCGGAATTGGCGTGTGATGACTTCGCGTTCATGTCCTGTGTACATGTTTGGATCTCATACCTTAGAAATGCCCAAACCCAGTAAAATGACTGCAGCTGTTCAAGCATGCAATGTCGCGATGCTTTCTTTACTGCTCACTTCCACCAGCCTCAAAAAAGTATCTGGGAGGGTTAAAATCATCACGGAGAATGTGAGGACTGCAGATACTGGAGATCAGATTGGAGAGTGTGGTGCTGGGATGCTGCCTACCTGCTGTGCTTTTCCAGCAACACACTCTTGACCCAAAATTTTATCCGACAAGTGACATCCTCATATCAACTACACTTGGAACTGGTATTTATTGCCAGACATTGCATTTGGTGTGTTGTGCCAAGTAGCTGAAAGATGTGATGAATCCAGTACTGCTGCATGTACCCAACAGGCAGTTACTTCTAATGACTCTTCTAAAGGGAGTATGACTGGCTCTGAGATCATAATAGGCTTCCATCCTGAGGAATTCAAAAATGAATGTCAGCCAGCAAATCAGGATGGGAGCCGGTGACGAGTGGAGTTCGGCAAGGGTCAGTGATTGGGCCACAACATTCTATGCATTAATGATTTGGATGAAGGAACTAAGGGTTACCTTTGCAGCTGGTACAAAGATAGGTGGAGGGGCAACTAATTTTGAGGAGGCTGGGTGGCTGTGGAAGGATTTAGACAGCTTAGGGAGTGGGAAAATAAGTGACAGATGGAACACAAAGTGGAAAGGTGGGACATATGCACTTTGGTAGGATGAACAGAAGCATGTACAATTTTCTATATGGGGTTAAAAATGCAGTAATCTGAAGTAAAATGGGACTTGGGACTGCTAGTTTAGGTTTCTCTTATGGTAAAGTTGTAAGGTGAGTCAGTAAATACAATGTTATTCATCTCAAGAGGACTTGAATACAAAAGCAGAGATGTACCTCTGAGCCTTTGTAAAGCTCTGGTCAGACCACATTCAGGGTATTGTGATTAATTTGGACCCTATACCTCTAGAAAAATGTACTGGCCTTGGAATGGGTCCAGGGAAGGTTCATGAAAATGATCCCAGAAATGAGAAATGTTTGTGTCTATACTCATTGGAGTTTATAATTATAAAGGGGACCGCATTGAAACTTACAGAAAATTGAACAGCCTGGACAGACTGGATGTTGGTAAGATGTTTGTATTAACAGCCAAGACTTGAGGAAACACCTTTCGAGTAAAGTGAAGAGCCTTTAGAACAGAGATGAGGAGAAACGTCTTCAGCCAGAGAGTAGTGAATCTATAGAATTAATTGCACCAGAAAGGTCATTGAGTACGCTTAAAATAGAGATAGATTAGGTTCTTGTTTGTCAAGGGTTACAGGAGAAAGTGGGAGAATGGGGGTTGAAAAAAACTGATTAGCCATGATTGAATGGTGGAACAGACTTGATGGGCCAAATGGCCTTATTTCTGCTCCTATGTCTTGTGGTCTTATGGAATACTGAACTAAAACAATACTGAGTTTAATGTTGAATCAGATATACCACACTGGGATGATGTACCAAATCCTTGCTCAACAACTTAGTACTAAACCAAGTACTCTTTGCCCAGGTGTGACTTCACCATCTCCGTAACTCCAAATGCTCCTGATGCTGCAAGAAAGCATGTCACTGTCTGTCCACATAACCATATCCTAGAGTTTAAGGACTGAACGCAAAACAATTTAATAGATCTTCAAACATGAACTTTTGCTTTACTTGGATTAGCTTCCTCCACATAACATATTTGCCAGTACAGTATATCACGTGCCCTCTGTGACACAGCTCAGTGACAGGGTCAATGCTTACTATCCACTTCCTAAGGTTATTCAGTTCCAGTCAATAATCACACTGTATTCCCGTGGTGAATGAAAACTGTCCCTCCCTGTAGCAGCTGGACACTGGACACATTGCACACAACAGAACAACTACATCCAAGTTCATGCGTGATATATATTCGGAAAAATTTCATGCAGACAGCAGTTTGTTTGAAAATATTCTGATTGAAAATCAGAAATCTGACGGACTCTGAAACTTTTTTTTATAAACAGTGTTGAAAGCTAGGCACAATACAGGGTCACTCAGAAAGTTTGAGAATAATAGCAGATACCACAGAAACAAAGTTGACAATTAACTTATGAATGTATGAGTAGGAAAGAAATCAGAAATTTTCGTGAAAGTTTACAGAACATGGATACAAAGATAGCTGATTATAATTATAGGTAATTACCTACATATTATAGGTAACTCTGTAGACATAGTTATATAATATATATGTCATGCATCCAGCAAATCTAACTATTATATACAGGCATTGTTCCTGAAGCCCCTGTTTTTGCGCAGACATGTCTCTCTTTGATTGGCTGCTGTTAGCCTGTGACACAGTTGTCTCCTCTCTGGGTATTGCCGTCTCTGGCTCAGAGACACATGACTTGAGTGACACCACGGGTTCCACCTGGTCCAGCTCAGTATTCAGAGAGTCCTCCACTTGCTGCTGAGGTGTGGTGATCAGCTGCTCCACATGTCTCCTCCACACCATTTCGAACATAGACCATGGAACAGTACAGGCCTTTTGGCCTTTTTTGTTATGCCGACCTTTTATCCTACTCTAAGATCTAACTAACTGACATACTCTTCATTTACTATCATCCATGTGCCTATCCAAGAGTTGCTTAAATGTCCGTAGGTACCACTGCTGGTAGTGCCTTCCACACACCTACCAATCTCTGCGTAAAAAAAATCTTTGACATATCCCCTAAACCTTCCTCCCCCTAAACCTTAAAATTATGCCCCTCATGATCGCTATTTCTGCACTGGAGAAAAGTCTCTGACTATCCACTCTGGCTAAGGCTTTCATCATCTTGTACACCTCTATCAAGTCACCTCTTATCCTTCTTTATTCCAATGAGAAAAGCCTCAGCTTCCTCTGCCTTTCTTCATAAGACAGGCTTGACAGTCCAGGCAGCATCCTGGTAAACTGATCCACTGATATATTAGAGTCATCACATTTGCAGCCAATGTTGGGGAAGTTAAAACCCCCCATAATATCCACCCTGTTCCTTTCACTTCTACCAAGAATCATTTTACCAATCCTCTCCTCCACCTCCCTGGAACTCTGCGGAAGCCTATAAAAAAAACCTAGCAGTGATTCTAACCTCAGCCCATGATACCTCAAGTAGACGAGTCCTCATCAAAAGTTCTTTCAGCCACCATTATAGAATCCTTGACTAACAAAGCGACACCTCCCCCTCTTTTACCACCTTGTCTGTTCTTAATAAAAGATCTAAACTCTGGAACCTGCAACATCCATTCCTGTTCCTGCTCTATCCATGTCTCCGAAATAGCCAAGACATCAAAGTCCCAGATACCTATCCATGCTGCAAGTTCACCTACCTTATTTCGGATACTTCTGGCATTGAAGTTGACACAATTCAAACCGGCTTCCTGTCTGCAGGCACATTCCTGTGACCGTGAAATCCTGTCCAGGCCCTCCCTACTCTCATCCTCCCCTGTGCACTGGAGCGACATGTCAGGTTCCCATCCCCCTCCTGAGCCAGTTTAAACCCACCCGAATAGCACCAGTAAATTTCCCACCCAGGATATTAGTGCCCCTCTGGTTCAAGTGAAGACTGTCCTGTTTGTAAAGGTCCCACCTTCTCCAGAATGAGCCCCAATTATCCAAATACCTGAAACCCTCCCTTCTGCACCATCCCTGCAGCCACGTATTCACCTGATATCTCTCCCTATTCCTTGCCTCGCTATCATATGGCACGGGTAACAAACCAGAAATAACAACTCTGTTTGTTCTAGCTCTCAGCTTCCACCCTAGCTCCCTGAAATCCTGCCTTACATCCCTATCCCTCTTTCCACCTATGTCATTGGTACCTACGTGGACCATGACTTGGGGCTGGTCACCCTCTCCCTTCAGGACCCCAGAGACACGATCCGAGACATCATGGACCCTGGCACTTTGGAGGCAACCCACAACCGCGAGTCTCGTTCGTTCCCTACAAACCTTCTATCTGACCCTCTAACTATTAAGTCCCTAATGGCTAACACTCTCCTCCTTTCTCTCCTTTCCTTCTGTGCAACAGGGACAGGCACTGTGCCAGTGTACCCCACTGCATACCCTTTTGGTCAGCTTCCTGCACCACACCACCCCTCCCAACAGCGTCCAAAACAGTGTACTGGTTTTTCAGAGGAACGACCACGGAGGATCCCTCCACTAACGTTTTTTCCCCTTTGAACAATTCCCAAATTTCTTTGTGCCTAGGAGTAACTGCTTCCCTGTAACTCTAATCTATCACAGCCTCTGCCTCCCGACTGATTGGAAGTTCATCCAGCTCCCGCTCCAGTTCTGTAATGTGGTCTTGGAGGAGCGAGAGTTGGGTCCACTTCCTGCTGATATACTTGAATGGGAAGCTTATGTAATGATGAGACAAGGTGGTTCAGATGAAGTGATGGAGAGTTACAGATTAGCTCAGAAGGATTTAAAGAGAGAATTAAGAAGGACAAAGAGAGGACATGAGCACTCTTTAGCAAATAGAATAAAGGAGAACCCTAAAACCTTCTAGAGGTATGTGATGAATAAAAGGATGACTAGGGTCGGTATAGGGCCAGTCAAAGACAGAAGTAGAAAGTTATGTGTGGACCCTATGGAGATCGGAGAGGTGATAAATGAATATTTCTCAATGGTTTTCTCTCAGGAAAAAGATAATATTGTAAAGGAGAAGAATGAGATACGAGGTACAAGATTAGAAAGGATAGACATTAGTTACGAAGAGGTGTTATCAATTCTAGAAGGACTGAAAGTAGACAAGACCCCTGGGCTGGATGGGATTTATCCAAGGATTCTCTGGGAAGCTAGGGAGGAGATAGCAGAGCCTTGGGCTTTGATCTTTGAGTCGTCATTGTCTACAGGTTTAGTACCAGAGGACTGGAGGATTGCAGGTGTTGTGCCCTTGTTCAAGAAGGGTAGTAGAGATGACCCAGCTAATTATAGACCAGTGAGCCTTACGTTTGTTGTAGGAAAGGTTTTGGAAAGGATTATAAGAGATAAGCTTTATAATCATCCAGCAAGCATCAATTTGATTTCAGAGAGTCAACATGGTTGTGTCAATGGCAAGTCATGTCTCACAAACCTCATTGAGATTTTTGAGAAGGTGATCAAGCATGTGGATGAGGGTAGGACTGTTGATGTGGTGTACATGGACTTCAGTAAAGTCTTTTATAAGATTCCACATAGTAGGCTATTGGAGAAAATGCAGAGGCATGGGATTGAGGGTGACTTAGCAGTTTGGATTAGAAACTGGCTTTCTGAATGAAGGCAGTGAGTGGTGGTTGATGGAAAATATTCAGCCAGGAGTGCAGTTACTAGTGGTATGCCACAATAATCTGTTTTGGGACCACTGCTGTTTGTCATTTTTATAAATGTTTAGATGCAGGCATAGGTGGATGGATTAGTAAGTTTGCAGATAACACTAAAGTCGGTGGAGTAGTGGACAGTTTGGAAAAATGTTGCAGGTTGTAGGGGAACTTGAATAAACTGCAGAATTGGGTTGAGAAATGGCAAATGGAGTTCAATGCAACTAAATGTGAGGTGATTTACTTTGCGAAGAATAACAGGAAAACAGAATACTGGGTCAATGGAAGGATTCTTGGTAGTGTCAATGTGCAAAAGGATCTTGGAGTCTATGTGCATCGATTTCTGAAAGTTGCCATCCAGGTTGATTGTGCTGTTAGGTTTTATTGGTCGAGGGGTTGTGTTCCGGAGTCGTAATGTAATGCTGCAACTATATAAAACACTAGTGTGGCCGTACTCGGAATATTGTGTACAGTTCTTGTCCCCATATTTCAGGAAGGATATGGAAGCATTGGAAAAGGTGCAGAGGAGATTTGCCAGGATGTTGCCTGGTCTGGAGGGAAGGTCTTATGAGGAAAGGCTTGAGAGACTTGGGTCTGTTCTCATTGGAAAGAAGAAGGCTAAGAGGGAATTTGATAGAGACATACAAGATGATCAGAGGATTAGATAGGGTAGACAGTGAAAGTATTTTTCCTAGGATGATGACGTCAGGTTGTACGAGGGGGCATAACTACAAATTGAGGGGTGATAGATTTAAGACAGATGTCAGAGGCAGGTTCTTTACTCAGAGTGTGTTAAGGACGTGGAATGCCCTACCTGCCAATGTGGTTAACTCAGCCACATTAGGGAGATTTAAACAATCCTTGGACAAGCACACAGATGATGATGGGATAGTGTAGGGGGACGAGCTGAGAATAGTTCACAGGTTGGCGCAACATCGAGGGCCGAAGGGCTTGTTCTGCACTGTGTTGTTCTATGTTTAATGCACTCAGGCATCATCACTCACCTGGATTACTTCTCTTGTGGCCAACTCAATCGAGGTCGTAATTTCAAAAGATGCCTCTGGCCCTATTCTTGATCATAACTTCCATTGGAATGCTTCCTGTCTGAGGACATAAACCGAACAGTGTCACAAAGCATCTTAGTGGAACCCTCCAAATTCGCAATTGTTCATCTAGCCTCTTTAAGGCAGCCACAAATTGGCGATGGACTCTTTTTTTGTTCTGTACAAATTTATAAAAATGGAAAAGTTCCACGCTCACCAGTGGCTTTGGTGCAAATTAACTTCCAAACGCTTGTCTTCTCCAGTTTTCTCTGTTTGCACCAGATCCTTAGAATCATAAAGTACTTACACCCCATGAGTTTCAAGAAAACTGGTATCATTAAGTCTTCAGAGTTTGTTCTCCATTATGAAACCACTAAAAATTCAGGTTATACCATCCAAATTTCAGTCTTTTCATCAAATGGTTCCATCGCTACAAATTGACACACCTCTTTGTTTTCCCATCGTTGGGAATTTTCCTTGCCACTCGAGTAAAGTAGCCGTTCACAGCCTGAATCACCTCAACGAATGCTCCTGTGTCTGCCATTCCCTCACCGACTCTGCTCGCATATTGTTCTTCTCTGATATCGACTACAGACTGAGTCCCCTTGCAGTCGCACTCCAGTATGACTTTGGTACGTTGTTGGGTTATCATTCCCCTCTTCAGTCGTTGGCTATGACCCGAGTCTCCTGAGAACAGCCATTGTCGGCCCGCTCTGTGCGCATACCATTCTTCCTTGGCATCAACCGCAGCTCAAGTCCCCTTACAATCGCTTCCCTCGAAATCTTTACAATCTTACAATTCCACTATCATGTTACAATCCTGTATTATTACCAAAGTCCCAGATGACATTTGTGGTCCTGACAAACAATTCATTCTTCCCCCACCTGTCTTTTCTCCCTCACAACCCACATTATAAAGGGGGGGTAGATATAGGACTGATGTTAGGGGTAGGTTCTTCACTCAGCGAGTCGTAAGTTCATGGAATGCCCTGCCAGTAGCAGTGGTGGACTCTCCCTCTTTATGGTATTTAAGCGGGCATTGGATAGGTATATGGAGGATAGTGGGTTAGTGTAGGTTAGGTGGGCTTGGATCGGCGCAACATCGAGGGTCGAAGGGCCTGTACTGCGCTGTATTCTTCTATGTTCTATGTTCATTCACTCAGATGCTGTCGCCATATTCCATTTTTGTCTCCAGTTATTACATTTGCGCTTCACATAGAACCATAAATGGAATACAAAGTAGGCGGAAGATAAACTTGAACAGGGAATATTTTATTGTCGGTCTCTCATGTTCAAATCAGTTTTAGACTTCACCTAGCTCCCATGTCCAGGTCACCTGATTCACTCTCTTAAAAGGGCAACACACATCCAGCTTCATATGAAACAATGCCCTGTCTGTAATGAAAAAAGCAGGACAGATTCAATCTAGACAGTTTGCATCCAATCAGTTTACTCTTGATCATGAATTACTCTCGATTATGATCTGTGTTATGAACAGTGCTATCTCGCAGTACCAGCTCATCAATAACCTACTCAGTGACGCCCAAATTGGATTCCACCAGGGTCACTCAGCTCCCGACCTCATTACAGCCTTGGTTCAAACATGGGTGATACAGCTGAAAAGTAGAGGTGAGGCTTCAGGTGAGGTGATGGCTTACCTACGTGTATTATTGTTGCACGGTTAATGCAGAGACTCAGGAAATATTCTGGGCACCTGAATTCAAACCCTGTCTAAGCAGATGGTGAAAATTTAATTCAGTAAAACAATCTGGAATTAGGAGTCGAATGAAGATGAAAAAACCACTGTCGACTGTTGGAAGGAAATGCTTCTGATTCACAAATGCCCTTTAGGGAAGGAATGGCCATTCTTACCTCATCTGGCCGACACGTGACTACAGGCTAACAGCAATATCGTTCACTTGGAATTGGACTCTGTGTCTGACCAGTCATCACTGATCTCAAGAATGAATTTTTAAAACTGAGGTGAACAGGTGGCACGGTAGTACAGTGGTTAGCACTGCTGCCTCACAGCACTAGAGACCTGGGTTCAATTCCCACCTCAGGCGACTGATTGTGTGGAGGTTGCACATTATCCCCGTGTCTGGTTGGGTTTCCTCTGGGTGCTCTGATTTTGTCCCACAGTCCAAAAGAATGTGCAGCTGAGGTGAATTGGCCATGCTAAATTGCCTATAGTGTTAGGTGCAGGAGTAAATGTAGGGGTCTGGGCGGGTGTGCTTCGGCAGGTCAGTGTAGACTTGTTGGGCAGAAGGGCCTGTTTCCACACTCTAAGTAATCTAAAGTCACATTCCACTGAGTGTGGCATCACAGAACCATGATTGTTGGTGATCAGGAAGCTTAGCTCCAGGACATCACTGCAGGAGTTCCTCAGGATGGCCTCCTAAGCCCAACCATCTTCAGCTGCTTCATCAATTTCCATCCCCTCATCATAAAGTCAGAATTGGAGATGTTCATTGAAAATTGCATGATGGTCAGCACAATTTGCCACTCCTCAAATACTGAAGCTGTCCATCACCAAATGTAACAGTCTGCAGGCTTGGGCTGACAAGTAGCAAGTAGCATTCGTACCACACAAAGGTCAGGCAATGCCTATCAATAATAACAGACAACCTAACCACTGCCCCTTGGCATTCAGTGATATCACCATCACTAGATTCCCCCAGTATCAATGTCCTGAGTGTCATCATTGACCAAAAATACAGCTGGACTCACCATGTAAATGCAGTGGCTCTTAGAGTAGGTTAGAAGCTAGAAATACAATGGCAAATAACTCAGGTCCTCACTCCGACAGCATTTCCACCATATTCATGGAATACTCCCCACTTTCCTGGCAGCACCAGTAACACTCAAGAAGTTTGAGTACTGTTTCGGACAAAGCAGCCCACTTGATTGATTGCTCTGACATCCATAAATGCCACCAGTCTCTCCACCTCTCCACCTTGTTCCAGCAGTGTGTGCTATCTGCAAGACGCACTGTAAAAATTCACCAAAGATCCTAAGACAGTACCTTCGGAGCCCTTTCATCCAGAATAACAGGGGCAGCAGATACATGGGAATACCACCACTTGTAAATTAACTGGCAATCCACACACCATTCCGACCGAAATAATATCACTTTTCTGTCACTGCCCCGTTTTGAAATCCTGAAATTCTTTCCATGAGGACATTATGTGTTAACCTCCAAGATGTGGATTGCACATGTTTCAGAAGGAAGCCCTTTTCAACGGCAGCCAGGTACAGGCAATAAATGCTGGGCAGCTGGCCAGTGCTATCCACATTCTACATGTGAATAAAGAAGATAAAAATATGTATCTTTTATAAGTTGGTTAAAAAGGCAGTTGCCACCATAATATCAGAGATCTTTCTATTTAATTTTTAATCATCACAGGTTACTTTCTAAGTCTCTGCTTGGATGACCATTTGCCCAGAATGTACATACATATGTTATGACATTATGCCAGAGCACAATACAAATTAGACAAACTCTTGGTATTGGGCACAACCAAGTTCCCTGCTACAGTCTGACAGAGAATCACATCATTTCTATGATTCATATCCCAAAATAAAACATCTTAGTTCACCTCATTGATGTCATAACACAACACGATATAACCTTCCTATTTCATCATCAAATGATCAACCTCAAGTGTTCCTTACTTTGCCCACAAAAAGGACAGAATACATGTAGCACTTCTCATTCACAGCCTTGTACCCTACATTCAATCATCAGCCACATGATGGATTTCATCATTCCAAGTACAATTCAACCACATTCAGAAAACAATTGTGATGAAGCTGCTTCGTTAAACAAGGTTATGTTGTCCTGGGTTATTAAGACACTGAATCTGAGAAGTCTAATTGAAGTGGTTTCGTGCCAGTTTGTTGATCGGTAACAAATACTGCCTCAGTCAGAAGGCATTCAAGTTTTTAAAAAGCAATTGTACAATGACAGGGGAGTGGCCAGTTCTCCCAGCTCAGCTAATTTCTGGTTTGGTTTGGGTTTTAACAATAGTGTTGAAAAGCTGCTGGACCCAAAGAAGCAGGTGCAGGCTTACTCTCCTCTTTCTGAGATCTCTCCGCTAAGACCCTATGTTTGATTTTGCTTTTTCTGCCTAGCAGTGATTAGAACAGCATCATTACATTGGTATTGTCTGCTTGGTTAAGTTATTATCTATTCTGTTCTCTTTTGTTTGTGTTTCATTTGATAATCTTGTGAAGAGGTTCTGTTCTGTTTGAAACTGAGTGGTTTGACCAGCGACGCCACTCCTGGAATATTCATGTTACATACATTGCATACAAACGTAATCGGACTTGAAAGCAGAACTTTTGGATCGATGCATAGCTTTTGCCACTGTGACACAAGAGCCCTCCAGCATTTGCAGCGATTTGAATAGTTCTTAAATGAGCAATGATTCATGATCTGAACTGAAGTCAAACAGGGTCAGAGTTAAACATGCCAAGTCTGAACCATAAATCACCAAGGGACATAAATCCTGTTTAGGAACCTCTTGCATTCCTCCAGGAAAAACCGTGAAATAGGTGATCAACATCCTGAAACTGTGAAATAGGTGATTAACATCCTGAAACACAGAAATTTTAAACTGAAAGAGACGGTGACCCTTTGATCCTTTTCTGCCATTCAATATATCAGAGCTGATCCTCAATTGCATTCTACATTCTCGCTTTCTCCCCATGAAGCTTAATGCCTTTAAAATTGAAACATGTATCTACCTGTTGCTGAGAATATAGTCAGTAACCTGATCTCCACTGATTTCCGTGATAGGGACATCCACAGGTTCAGTTCCTTTTTAGTGAATAAATGTTTCCTCATCTTCATGATTTAGTTAAAATTCACACAAAACCAGGTCATAGTCCAACAGGTTTATTGAGAAGTACCAGCTTTCTGAGCACTGTTCCCTCCTCAGGTTGCTAGCTGACGAAGGCGCAGCGCTCTGAAAGCCTGTACTTCCAAATAAACCTATTAGACTATGACCTAGTGATATGTGACTTTTCACTCTTGCAATGAAGACCGATCTACCATTGTCTTCCTCTTGCTCACTGTGCATGTCTACCTGCTTTCAGTGACTGGTACAAAGACACTGGAGCGCTTTGTATATTGATACTTCCAAATGTTTAACAACATTTAAATAGCACTCTTGCTTTCTGTTTTTGTTTACAAGCCAAAGTTTATAACTTCACGTTTGTTACATTGTACCACATCTATCACACATTCTTTGTTCACTCACTTGACATGTCTGAATCACCTGTTACCTCTTTACCTCCCTACAACTCACAGCCACACTGGTTTGTGTTGTCAGTGAAGTCGGGAATGTGGCATTTGGTTCCTTCAACCTGATCATTTATATGTATCGGGAATAACTTGGATCAATATACTGATCCTTCTGCGACGCTGCTAGTCAATGCCTGGCACTGTGGAAGGGGTGGAATGTTGGCAGAGTGGTTGGCACTGCTACCTCACAGAATCAGGGACTAGGGTTCAATTCCAGCTCCATGTGGAGTTTGCACATACCCTGTGTGGGTTTTCTTTGGGTGCTCTGGTTTCCTCCCCCAACGATGTGGAAGTTAAATATCATACTAAATTCCCACGTAGAATGCAGCGATGTGCAGGCTAGATAATTTAACTACATGTGGGGTTATGGGGCTAGTATGGGATGCTCTTCACAAGTGTCAGCGCAGACTCAAATGGCCTCTCTCTTCACTGTAGTGATTCACTGTAGTGATTTGATAAACAGGCTACATTATCCCCATTCTCGATCTCCTGAGATGTCGATTATCCTGCTCCTTGGATGCTGCCTGACCTGCTCTGCTTTTCCAGCACCACACTTTTCAACTCCACAGCCCTCTGCTCAGCCAGAGCCAGAGACCATGTTCTGGCTCTGGAGAATCAGCAGGCCTCACTCCAGCCACCACTGCTTCTACTGGCCACTCCTCAACAGCGCTGCAGTATTCCAACGTTGTCAAAAATTGAAGAAAAGAAATGAGAAAGAAAAAGATGGCAAAGACAGATTGAGAGAGAGAGAGAGAGAGAGAAGATTTGGCCAGCCTGGAGCTTATGGTCTCAGAAGCCCTGCCACAGCCAACGATGCTGTCAGTGCCATCTTGCATTCTGAGGAGTTTATCTTGTCAATGTTTCCTATGTTGAATATTATGCACCATTATTGAAGGGACTTGATGTCTGGAGTTGACAGGGTTCCATACAAATGCACTAAATTTTCCAAGATCACGTCCAACATTCTCAATGCTGTTGGAATTGGAGACATCTGAACCATTCCCCAGATGTGTTTTTAAAGGGAGTCTGGCGGAAAGGTATTTGTGAAAACATCAACATTGTATTTCTGCACTTTTGCAATGAATTAGCTGTTAATTTTGGACATCATAATATTAATGACTGGAGATGACTATCCTTAGACATGATATAATATTCGATCCCTTTGGAGGCTAAAAATAGGATCATTGAATCATACAGTTCATGCAGAAGAGTGTGACGATGCTGGCACTTTAAAAAGGTTAGTTTGTCCTTGGTTTATTTGAAGAGAGATTGTAAAGGCAGAAGTACTAAAGAGTCTAGTTTAGTAATGGAAGGGGAGTGACCAGTTCTCCTAGTTCAAGTTTCTCCGATTTGCTTTTAGCTGTAGCAGTCACAAGATGTGTCAATCCAGCAATTCAGTAAGGAATTGCTCTGACTTTCTTTTGAGATCTCTCTCTTGACTGTGTGGAGTTTGCACATTCTCCCCGTGTCTGCGTGGGTTTCCTCCGGGTTCTCCAGTTTCCTCCCACAATCGAAAAATGTGCAAGTCAGGTGAATTGGCCATGCTAAATTTCCCATAGTGTTTGGTGCATTAGTCAGGGGTAAATATAGTGGAGGGGAATGGGTCTTGGTGGGTTACTCTTTGGAGGGTCGGTGTGGACTTGTTGGGCTGAAGGGCGTGTTTCCACACTGTAGGGAATCTAATCTAGTCTAATCTTGATGCTGCTCCCTGCTGCCTGTATGAATCTTTGTTTGAAATTGTCTACTTTTTCCATATTAATGGGATATTATTGTATTGGAGCAGTTAATTAGTGATACTAACTGTTTTGGGTCAGTTCAGCTTTCCAACAGTTAAGTTATTCTAAATTCCATTTTCTTTTGTTTGTATTTCAACTGTAGTGTTTAAATAAATTCTGTTTTGCTTAAAGGCGAGTGGTTTGACCAGCTGTATCACACCTGGAACAGCCACTTCACATCTGCCTTTAGAATAATGAAAAGTTAGGGTCTAGGTTAGTTTCTTAAAATATTTCAAAGGGGTGTGGCTTTGTCCATAGTGAGAGGCTCTTCAACTCATTGTATACATACCCCCAAAATATACCAGATCTGTATGTGTCCTGCTTCCAGCACTGATGTCAAAGCCTGAGGTGTGTTAAATGAAGTATGTTTTAAACACTGTGAGGTTTCCACCTCAGCTATCTTCCTCAGCAGTATGTTCCAGGCTACTGTTATGCTGTGGGGTGAAAAATCTTTCTCTATACATCCTCCCTAAAGCTGTTGCCATTTCCTTCAAACTTCACTTAAATGTTGACCTTTGATTAAAAATCGCGGCTACATTCTACTTAAGCTGTCCATGCTTCCCCCAGACATGGTCGACGATGCCCTCCACCGCATCTCTTCCACTTCCCGCTCCTCTGCCCTTGAGCCCCGCCCCTCCAACCGCCACCAGGACAGAACCCCATTGGTCCTCTCCAACCACCCCACCAACCTCCATGTACAGTGTATCATCCGCCTTCATTTCCACCACCTCCAAACGGACCCCACCACCAGGGATATATTTCCTTTCCCTCCCCTATCAGCGTTCCGAAAAGACCACTCCCTCCATGACTCCCTCGTCAAGTCCACACCCCCCACCAACCCAACCTCCACTCCCGGCACCCTTTCTGCAACCACAAGAAATACAAAACTTGCGCTCACACCTCCCCCCTTACTTCCCTCCAAGGCCCCAAGGGACACTTCCATATCCGCCACAAATTCACCTGCACCTCCACACACATCATCTATTGCATCCGCTGCACCCGATGTGGCCTCCTCTATATTGGGGAGACAGGCCGCCTACTTGCAGAACTTTTCAGAGAACACCTCTGGGACACCCAGACCAACCAACCCAACCACCCCATAGCTCAACACTTCAACTCCCCCTCCCACTTCACCAAGGACATGTAGGTCCTTCGACTCCTCCATCGCCGGACCATAGCAACATGACGGTTGGAGGAAGAGCATCTCATCTTCCGCCTATGAACCCCCCAACCATAAGGGATGAACTCAGATTCCTCCAGTTTCCTCATTTCCCCTCCCCCCACCTTGTCTCAGCCAAATCCGTCGAACTCAGCACCCCCTTCCTAACCAGCAATCTTCTTCCTGACCTCTCCGCACCCACCCCACTCCAGCCTATCACCCTCACCTTGACCTCCTTCCACCTACCGCATTTCCAACGCCCCTCCCCCAAGTCCCTCGTCCCTACCTTTTATCTTAGCCTGCTGGACACACTTTCCTCATTCCTGAAGAAGGGCTTATGCCCGAAACGTCGATTCTCCTGTTCCTTGGATGCTGCCTGACCTTCTGCGCTTTTCCAGCAACACATTTTCAGCCCTTTTAAGTTTTTATCAGGTTCATAGAATAATTCCAGACAGAAAAAGTATTTTAACCATTGGAGACTGGACCACCACAAATGTATGATATATAAGAGTGTTTGAAGGTGGATAAATCTCCTGGTCATGACCAGATATATTCAAGAACACGATAAGAGGCTAGAAAAGAAATTGCGGGGGCCCTGGCTGATATTTTGGCATCATCCTTAGCCACGGGTGAGGTCCTGGAAGACTGGACGGCAGCGAATGTTGTGCCCTTATTCAAGAAGAGCTGCAACAAAAAACCTGTGACCTATAGACCAGTAAGCATAACATCTGTGGTCGGTAAATTCCTTGGGAAGACCCTGAGATAAGATATACATGCACTTGGAAAGACAGGGTTTGATTAGGAGAAGTCAACTTGGCTTTGTTCATGGGAAATCATGCCTCACAAATTTGCTAGAGTTCTTTGATGAAGTGACGAGGAAGTTTGATGAGGGCAGGGCGGTAGACATTGTGTATATGAATTTCAATAAGGCCTTTGATGAGATTCCACATGGTAGGCTGCTCTGGAAGAGATGGAATCCAGGGAGAGCTGGTAAATTGGATACACAATTGGCTTGATGGTAGGAAGTAGAGGGTACTACTGGAGGGATGCTTGTCGGACTGGAGGCCAGTGACTAATAGTGTGCGTCAGAGGTCATTGCTGGGTGCATTGCTTTTTGCTATCTTTGTCAATGATTTGGATGAAAATGTGCAAGGCATGATTAGTAAGTTCGCAGATGACACTAAAATAGGTAGTATCCTGGACAGTGAGGAAGGTTATCAGATTTTGTAGAAGGACCTTGATCATCTGGGGAAGTGGGCCGAGAAATGGCAAATGGAATTTGATGTAGTTTAGTGTGAGCTCTTGCATTTTGGAAAGTCAAGTCAAGGTAGGAGTTTCATGGTGAATTGTTGGGCCTTAAGGGGTGTAATGGAACAAAGAATTTTGGAGGTCAGATGCACAGTGCTCGACGTGGACCATGCCGAAGGGTCTGCCCCTTTGCTGTAAGAATGTATGACTCTGCAACAACACACATGTAGGATGATTCTGCCACATTAGATTTGAAGGCTCCAAGTATTCAGTCAATTACTCTCTCAGGTTCTCCCTCAAAATCTTCTACTGCAAAGTAAACAACTTGAGGTTTTACAGCCTCTTTTCACAGCTGAAATAATCAATCAGAAGCAAAGTCCTTTGCACACCTCTGCACCAACACCCCCTCCCCCCAACCCCAAGCATAACAAAATCCTTACTACAATGTGGTAACCATGTTGCACACAGCAAGCGGGACACTCTCTTGATGGCATGGCGTGGACCAGGAAGCCCGGTTGTATGGCATGAAAGCCTGGAGCAGGACATATGACACAGCCTGGCATGGACTAGGAAGCTTGGAACTGGCCATTATTCACAGCATGGTGAAGGAGCAGGACTCTGGCAGCAATATGCTGTAGCATTGGAGAAGGAAAGGTTGGACTCTCTTTAAATTATCGTTTGCATTTTAATCAAACGATAAGTGAATGGCGCTTATGTACGAGCGAATATTTTATATTGGAAGCATGTGACAATAAAGGTAATTCAAAGCTAAAATCTGCCACAGCCAAAGTTATGTACTGCTACCTATTACCTCGATATGTTTACAATCTGCTGACCACCAACAAAGGTATGAAATCTTAACAATCCTTTTAAAATGCCCTTCCATGATCTGGGAACAATGGACAAGAAACCAAAGATTGTTTTTTTACCCTCTGAGCTTCCCAAGTTGCTCCCATTTATTATGTACTCCCTTGTCTTGTTGCTGCTTCCAAAGTGCACAGACAATATACAATACTGAACTGGAACTCTGCACATTAAAGGCTACCGACAGTGAGTATATTGGACAATTGCATTACTTTTAGGTGAGCACGTGTAGTACAGACAATCAGAAATGAGAACATGGTCTCTTTTCATTCTTAAAAATTTCATTCATCATCCTTGGTCATGAACACACGTTCCTACAACTTACTAAGTGGTATTATGCAGGCTAGTATTATTTCTTATACATAATGTTGTCAGGATAACTCTGCGATCCACATTTGTTGACCTTTGGAACACAGTCACAGCTCATGAGAAAATGCTGTTCCTTCAAAAGATAAACAACAGGTGAGCATTAGCTCACAGCTTTGTTTCTGAGAATATCCTCAATGCCCATAATGATGAAACCTCCCTAATTATCTACCAGGAGACTGACATCAGGTATAAATAAGAGCAATTTCCCGGGAAGTGCAGTAAACACGCAAATCTTGTGATAGAAATGCATGAGAAACCAGTAGGTCCAGTGTTTGCCATTTATTATCCCGTCCTTGCTGCTATCGGAGTTCCAGGTGAATTATCTTGTTAATTTCTGACTATGGTAATCATCCTGTATCTGAATTTGCGGACGACACTAATAGAATAATTGCAACAGTGTTTGCGTTATTGATAAAGTTGTTTTCAGTGAAATACCAGAAATTTAATTTGGTGTCGTTATTGTTGAATTGTAGACAGATACTGTTCTTGCTGAATTGTCACCGTGTGGGTGAAATTTCATCATGTAACTTTCACTGTGGCTGAAATGTGATATCGCATTCAGGTTGGACATGTAAATTTATTTTGCAGTTGACTTTAACAGTTAGACAATAATTCTCTCAAATCATTCATTAATTGTACAAGACAATATCCTTGAATACCTTTTGGAATGAATTTTGTGAAATAAATTGTTTGAAGGACAACGTTAAGTATTCAAAATTTGACCGAATCTTGACAGCAAATATCGTCTACGACATCAGAAGAATGCTGATTCACTTTAATTTGTTTTGGGATATTTATGAGCAAGATGAATGGAAACGTTTTCAAGACAGAATATGTATTTGAAAGGACACACTTATACAGCCTGTGAAGTGTAATCTCATACTGCTTCATTCCAAACCTCTTTTGCCTCACTTCCCTACCTTGTTCCAGTGTTTTCTAGATTTCTTGTTAATGTAATGCCTTAACATGATGTTAGTTTCTGTGTTTCGCTGTTTTCCATAAAGTTTCTTCACAATGCTTCAATTTTTTAATTCTATCGAAATGTTGTAATATAAATCTTGTCAGCTGTATAAGGCTACATTACAATTGTTCACAATGTAAAGGATCTTTACCAACTCAGGTTAAAGTTAAACGTTTTTAATTTTATGTAAAATCCCAGAAACCGTTGATTGTTTTTCAAAGTAAAAATCACAACCCCTTGATATTCTCTCCATCTGTTTCCATTGTAGCTAACCTGGCGGTGATTGTGATCTTATCTCGAAGAAGTTGCGGTCTTTCCACAAATATCATATATTATCTTGTCTCTATGGCAGTGACAGACCTTCTGGTTGTGGTCACGTTTGTAATATTAAACCGTATTGCTGTGATTTATTTCCAATTCAGTTTCCTGTCTATCACACCAGTATGCAGTGTTCGCAATGCATTAAGTTTTGCAGCCATTGACAGTTCTGTCTGGTTAACGGTCACTTTCACCTTTGATCGATTTGTGGCCATATGTTGTCAAAAGCTGAAATTAAAATATTGCACGAAGAAGGTGGCATCGTGGGTTATAGGATCGGTGTGTGCAGTGTCCTTCATGAAAAATATATTTGCATATTTCCATTTTAAACCGATATACATAATTGACAAAATACCATGGTTCTGTGGCCTAAAACCAGACTATTATACTGCACTGGCGTGGGCTGTATATGACTGGAGTCGTTCCATTTTGACTCCGTGTCTTCCTTTCATTCTGATATTACTGCTCAATGTTTTGACTGTCAGGCAGATTTTTGCCGCCAATCGAGCCCGTAGGAGACTCCAGACTCAGGGCAATGGAGAGACTCAGAGTGACCCCGAGATCGAGAAGCGAAGAAAGTCCATTGCTTTACTCTTTGGCATCTCAGGAACATTCATCCTATTATATTTGTTATATTTTGTTACAATCTTTTATGTCCGAATTGCGAATATTCCTTATTCCTCTGGATCTGATGTCGGCAAAACTATATTTATTGTCCAACAAAGTGGGTACATGCTTCAGTTATTGAACTCCTGTGTCAATCCATTTATTTACGCAGGGACCCAGAGTAAAATCAGAGAGGAGATAAAGAATAGTGTGAAATATCCATTCAGCCTGTTTGCTAAAATATTTAAAAATTCAAAATGAAAGAATTTAACATGATTCATATCGCAGCATACTTTCATATTGTCCCCTTTTATTGCAAACAATTCTTCCATACAGAGTACCTTTGAAATCTTGAGCTAACGCTCGTAAAATGTGTAGTGAGTGAGGACGATATTAATATGTGCATTTATCATGCAAAGCATTCTGTAAATTCCCAGCTGTATCACATGTTGTTCACTGTAATCCATTTACACTTGGCTGGAGTGCAGTGAATTATGCGGATTTGGCATGTAATGATTTCGCGTTCATGTCCTGTGTACATGTTTGGATCTCATACCCTAAAAATACTTGTAATTGACTTTCGGATGGCACATCCAAAGTTAGTAAAATGACTGCAGGTGTTCAAGCATGCAATGTCGCGATGGTTTCTTTTCCACTCTATAGTACCAGCCCCAAAAAAAAGTTTCTTGGAGGATTAAAATCAACTCAGAAAGAGTGAGGACTGCAGATACTGGAGATCAGAATAGAGAGTGTGGTGCTGGGATGTTGCCTGACCTGCTGTGCTTTTCCAGCACCACACACTCTGTACCCATGAATTTATCTACCAAATTACATCTTCATATCAACGACAATTGGAATTGCTATTATCACCACACATAGCATTTGATGTGCATGCCAAGTAGCTGAAAGATGGGATGAATTCAGTACTGCTGCATGTATCCAGCAGGTATTGACATCTAATGACTCTTCTAAAGGGAGTATGACTGGCTCTGAGATCAAGAAAAACTTCAATTCTGGGGACATCAAGGATGAATGGCAGCCAGCGACTCAGGATGGGAGCTGGTGACTAGTAGAGTTCTGCAAGGGTCAGTGTTGGGAGCACAACATTTTGTTTCATGCATTAATGAACCGGATGAAGGAACTAAGAGCATTTTGGTTACATTTGCAGACGTTATAAAGGTAGATGGAGGAGGCAGTGAGGCTGCAGGAGGATTAATACAGTTTATGAGAGTGAGCAAAGAAGTGGTCAATGGAATAAAATGTGGGAAGGTGTGAGGTCATGCACCTTGTTGGGATGAATCTTGGCATGGGCTATTTTCTATGTTGGGAAAAACATTTTGCAATCTGAAGTGCAAAGCGACTTGGGACTCCTAGTTCAGGTTTCTCTTGAGAGAATTTGTGGGAGATTCAAGATGGCGGCAGTCTGAACAGCCTGCTGTGTTAGGCTCTGTGCCATACCCTGGGTAGGGTGGGCTCCTACCACTCCCCACACCCCCACTCGTCACCCCGTGGAAGGTTGATAGCTTAAAACTGGCACACTATCTCGAGCCCCTTTAAATTAGAACTTAGAAGGTGATATGAAGGTGTACAAGGTGAAAAGCAGATTGGGGAGTGCAGCAGGCAGGGCACTCCCTCACTATGTTGGGCATACCCACAGCCATTACCTTGACTCCTGTGGTAGTGCCCTTGAGTCCAATGGAGCAGCAGCATCTACTCATGGAGTTTACAAAACTTCACAAAAAGCTTGAGGGAGAGCTGGAACCAATCACTGCCATGCTGGCGAAGCATGAGCAGGAGATCCGGACCTTGGATCAGCACGTTGAAGCTGTGGAGCAAAGGACTGCGGCCTCAGAGGCTGTGACGGAGAGTTCCGAAAAGTGGGTCCCAACCCTACAAGGCCAGGTTTAGGCCCTGCAGGAACAGGTAGATGACCTGGAAAATTAAAGTTGGAGAAGGAAACCTGTGAATTCTGGGCTTACCTGAGCGGGAGGAAGGAGAAAATCGAGCTGAAGTCCTTGAGGGATGGCTTCTGGAGCTGCTGGAGCTGGAGACCGAATCAGGCCGGGTTGGTGTTGAGTGGTCCGACCCGATCATATTATGTTCTTTGTTCCATTGGTTTGCTTGAACTAGGTGTTAAATGCAGAATTGGGAGTATAATTATTTCAGACGATGTGGCAGTATATTTAAATGTTAAGACCAAAGGTAGCGGAGTAGATACGCAGCAATGGCGCGTGGATCTATTTCTGATGAAGGAGGACAACTTTGTTCAGTAATCACAATGGAGTTCAGGAGACCAACAAAGCATTCTTAAGGGGTATGAATATTTCATACTCGGCCAGCAGAAGGATACAGAGGGGGAAGCAGCAGCGGATGCTTAAAGCCCGGTTGAAGGCAGCTGAATATTCATATTACACCAGACCATCTGTAGTTAAATTACAGCGGGTCATGGCTCTCTGGGCTGCTCTTGACTCAGTGTTCACACAAGTGGCGAACTGAGGGGCTTCCTTTGTAAAGCAAAGGCTGTTTGAACATGGAGATAAACCAGGTGGATACCTGGCTCACCTAACTAGGAAGAAAAGTGCACCACAGTCCATTGTGTCCATCAGGGAGAGAGCTGGCAATATTACTCATGAACTGAGGAAGATCAATGCCAGATTTTTGGAGTTCCACACAGAGTTATACCGGTTGGAGGGATGTGGGGATTGAAATGCGGGAATGGAATACTTGGACCTTCCCGGTAAAAATGCAGATCAGGCCTCCCTTTAAAATGCACCTCTAGCAGTACAGAAGGTGCAGAAGGTGGTAAGGCAGCTCCAAAGTGGTAAGGCACTTGGTCCAGACGGATTCCCAAGTGAATTTTACAAGGAGTTTGTACTCATGTTGGTTCAACCGCTGCTGGGGATGTATAATCATTCATATAGCTAGGACTATCGTCCACTCTCTCTTAGGAAGGCTAATATCTCCCTCATTCTAAAAAAAGGGAAAGACCCTGAAGATTGTGCATCGTATCAGCCCATCTCATTGCTGAATGTGGATTTTAAATTTTTTTCAAAAGTGTTGGCTTTGAGTCTGGAGACTGCCTGTTATTATAAAAGAAGACCAGACAGGTCTTATCAAGGGCTGCAGCTTCTCTAATAATATCAGTCAGGTATTGAATATGGTGCAAATATGTCAACAGAGGGAGATTCCGGGTTTGGTGGTCTCCCTGGATGCAGAAAAGGCTTTTGAGCAGGTGGAATGGTTGTATCTCTTTGCTGTTCGAGATCGTTTTGGTCAAGGAGGGGCCTTCCCTAGGTGGGTGGCAGTGTTATATTAAGACCTCAAGGAGGCGGTTATTACAAATGGGGTTAAGTCGAGTAATTTTGACTTGGAGAGGGATAGCCGACAGGTTTTCCCTTGTCGTCACTCCTGTTCACCTTGGTACTTGAACAACTGGTGAAGGCTATTTGCAATGACCCTGAAATAAGGACATTGAAGGTGGGATTTGGGGAACACAAAATCACTCTCTGTGTGGATGATGTCCTTCTGTTTCTAGCTCACCTGGAAAATATCTATACCCCGGTTAATACAAAAAATTAAATTATTTGGTAGCTTTTCGGGATATAGGATAAATTTCAGAAAATCAGAAGTGTTGTGCGTTTGGTGGAGGTATCAAATCTGGAGGACAGAATGGAATTTCTCTTTAGATGGTCACACAAAGGTTTTCTCTATCCACAAATTTTTATTCGATTTAATTTTTATTGCTCTCGTTCTGGCAGCTGTATGGAGCTAACTTTGTATAGCTGTTTGAGAGGATAAAGCCGGAGAGACTGTCCATGTCATGGCTTGGCCAGATAGCCTTGATTAAGGTGAATATTCTCCCTCGGTTGCTATATCCTATGAGGATGCTCCCGCTATCATTACCCAAATGGGTGCTCTGGAGGTTTGCAGGATGGCTTGGATCATTTATTTGGTGCTGTAGGTTCCCCTTAATTAAATTTACCAAGTTGCAACTTCCACAGGATATGAGGGAGGGGTGTGTGGATTTCCCAGATCTGAAGAAATATCAAATAGGAGCTCTGCTGTCATATGTGGGCGAATTGGTGTAAAATGACCCGAAATCGATATGGCTGGATGTGGAGGGCTCACAGGTGAAGTGTCCCCTCATAAACTTGCTGTTCCTGGATAAAATGAGATCGGTCATTGAGCAATGTGAAAGTCCAATTCTCATAAATACAGTAAAAGCATGGAGGATAATGCGGCAGAGAGAGGGCAATTTGCTTAAGACCACACCGTTTACCCTGTTGGGGAGAGCTCCAGGATTCAAGCCCAGGATCAATGGACTCCAGCTTGAGAGCATGGGATGGTGAAGGAATCTCCTGTCTGGGAGATGTGTTTAAGGGAGAGGTCTTGATGTCTTTTAGCCAATTAGGTCAGAAGTACAGAATCCCTTTTCTGATATTACCAAGTTAGGGAGTATGTACAGAGGAAAACCACGCTCTTGACCCAGCCCTACAAGTAGGATATAGAACGTAGAGTGCTCCGATGTGGAGCGCTCTCTCAGTTAGGACCATATATCATCTGCAAAGAGGGACTGTCTGGGGGGATATGGAGAGACTTCATGAGATTTGGAATCCGGAGTTAGGGGAAGACATCTCGTCGGCAACATGGGCGGATATATGGGGAAACGTAAAGAAAATTTCAATATGCATTAGGGCACAAGTGACGCAATTGAAAATCCTCCACAGGGCCCATATGGTGCCTGAGAGATGAGCAAATTTTAACAAAGGATCTTCCCTGAAATGTCCCGAATATAAAACCAGTACTGACAACCTCACACATTGCTTTTGGTCCTGTTACAAGATCCAAAGAAACTGGGGGGCTACAGTGAATTAACTGGAGGGGATCCTGGGAATGGAAGGTAGGGGAGGATCCAGTGTCCCTCCTCTCAGGACTTCCCTCTTCGGATGAGCACAGGAGGAGGTTATTCAACATTCGGATGCATTGTGCAAGGAAAACCATCCTAATGAATTGGATACTGGAAACGCCTCCAGGTCTTGTAGGGTTGTGCCGACTTGTGATGGAGCACGTCTCTCGGGATAACCTGACAAGTATGGTGCACCACAGAACAGAGACTTTTTATCAGACAAGGCAGCCCTTTTGAAATTATATAGACATGGATTTTCGTCGGTATTGATTAGGGTCTTTGCATAATCATGAGGGTCATATATGGTGGTCCAGGGACCCCAACATGACGGAGAGGGGCTGGGGTGGTGGGGAGGAGGCCGGGTAAATATGTGTATAATCACTGTTGCCCCCATGGACAGGAGCCTTGGTGGAGGTGCGGTGAGTGGAATAATGTAATATACTATGGAGTTGTGTAATTTAATGTTAGTGGATTGTAATTTAATTTCATGTCATTTTATTTTATTTGAGTTTGTACAAGTTAGAATTAAGTTAAGTAAATAAGAGTCAACTACAATCTGGAGAATAGTAGGCAGTTTTCTGTTCACATTATTGTAATAGAACATAATAGTGTGATATAATTTCTATTTTTCTGTACTTTTGTATTTCTTTAATTTTGTTTTTTTTTGGTTTGTGTTTTTGTAAATAAAGGAAAATTTTTTTTCAATACGTAAGTACATAAAGAAAGGTAAACTTACAGGTTGAGTCAGTAAGTATAATGTTGTAATTCCTCTCGAGAGGACTTGAAGATAAAAGCAGGGATATACTTCTGAACCTTATTAAAGCTGTGGTCAGACCACATTTAGAGTATTGTGATTAATTTTGGACCCCATACCTCGAGAACGATGTATTGGCCCTGGAGAGAGTCCTTGGGAGGTTCATGGAAATGAGCCCAGAAATGAAAAGCTGAAGTTATGAGAAATGTTTGGGTCAGTACACATTGGCGTTTCAAAGGATAAACGTGATGTAACTGAAACTTACAAAAGATTGAACGGCCTGGACAGAGTGGATGTTGGGAAGATGTTTCCATTGGCAGGTGAGGCTGGGACAAGAGGACATAGAGTAAAGGGAAGAGCCTTTAGAACAGAGATGAGGAGAAACTTCTTCAGCCAGACAGTGGTGAATCTATGGAATTCATTGCAACAGAAAGCTGTGGAGGCCAGTTCGTTGAGTACTGTATATGCTCGTGTCTAAGTTGAATTTTGAACACAATTTTGAACACAGGGTTGACTTATACACAAGGTATTGTTTTCGAGGGGATGAATATTTATCAACAAGATAAATGAAATGGGAAATTTACCTTCCCAGCAGCCCCCGGTCCCTGGTTCTGGAATGTTCTTTGTGATATATTCAGGCTGCGCTAAACTGCGGGTAACTGAAACCATCTCTGATAACAAGGTCACCCTGCACTGTCATACCATTACAGTAATTCTGAAAACCTGGAGTGGTGCATGATAGCTAGCAGACTGGAATACCTGCATTGTCGCGGTATGGCCAGCAGACTGGAAAGCTGGAGTGGAGTGCAACTGGCAGGCACACTGACTCATAAATGTGGATCTATAACTGGAAAGAACTTGGATTGACTTACACACATGAATGTTTGGCCAAAACTAAGGGGTCTATGTATATATGAGATCAACCTATACACATGTAGAGATTGTACATTTAAAACAGAGATAGTTAGGTTCTTGTTTGTCACTGTTATCAAAGGTTACAGGGAGAAAACGGGAGAATGGGGTTGAAGAAACTGATCAGCCATGATTGAATGGTGGAACAGACATGATGGGCCAAATGGCCTAATTTTTATTCCTTTGTCTTGTGGTCTTATAGCGTTATAGAATACTGAACTAACAGAATACTGAGTTTAATACTGACTCTGATACACCACATTGGGATGATCTACTAGATCTCTGTTCAACAGCTTAGTGTACTAAACCAAGCACTCTGTACCCAGCTGTAACTTCACCAACCGAGGCCATCTCCCCATCTCCACATGCTCAGGATAAGTTAATCTTGGAATATGATGCTGCAAGAAAGCATGTCACTGTCTGTCCACATAACCATATCCTAGAGTTTAGGGGCTGGACACAAAACAATTTAATAGATCTTCAAATGTGAATTATTTCTTCAACTGGTTTAGATTCCTCCATAAAACGTATTGGCCAGGACAATGTGTGAAGATGTGCACCCTCTGACGCAGCTCAGTGACAGCCAATCAGAACGATGGAAGTCACAGGGTCAACACTTACTATCCACTTCCAAAGGTTATTCAGTTCCAGTCAATAATCACACTGTATTCCCGTGGTGAATGAAAACTGTCCCTCCCTGCAGCAGCTGGACACTGGACACATTGCACACAACAGAACAACCACATCCAAGTTCATGTGTGATTTATATTTGGAAAGATTTTACACCGACAGCATTTGGTTTGAAAATATTCTGATCCAGAATCAGAAATCTGACTGATTCTGAAACTTTCTTTTTACAAACAGCGTTGAAAGCCCGGCAGAGCACGGGGTCACTCAAAAAAATTGAGAACAGTGGTAGATACCACCGAAACAAAGTTGACAATCAACTTATGAATGTGTGAGGCAGTGGTTCTACATTTAATGTCACTGTATTATAATATAATGACCTGGAACAATGAACAAAATGTCTCCACATGGCGTAATGTTGATGTCAGTAGAAAAGAAATCCAGAAATTTCTGTGAAAGCTCGCAGAACATGAATACAAAGACAGGGAGGAGGTAGTGAGGACTGCAGATGCTGGAGTTAGAGCGGAAGAATGTGGTGCTTGTAAAGCACAGCCGGGCAGGCAGCATCTGAGGAGCAGGAGAATCGATGTTTCAATCATAAGCTCTTCATCAGGAATGAGGTATGTGGTCAAAGGGGGCTGAGAGATAAATGGTGGTGGCTGGTGGGGGGCTAGGGGCAAGTTAGCTGGGAACGCGATAGATAGATGAAGGTGGGGTTGAAGGTCTCTGGGACATGTCTGAGATATCTGAACCAACCAATCCCACCACCTTGTGACTGAACCCTTACTCCCCCTCCCACTCCACCAAGGACATGCAGGGCCTGAGCCTCTTCCATCGTCAAACCCGAACCACCCGACGCCTGGAGAAGGAATGCCTCATCTTCCACTTTGGGACCCTCCAACTCCAAGGCATCAATGTGGATTTCACCAGTTTCCTCATTTCCCCTTCCCCCACCTTATCCCAGATCGAACTTGGCACCACCCTCTTGAACTGTCCGACATGTCCATCTTCCTTCTCACCTATCTGCTGCACCCTCTTCTCCGACCTATCACCTTCACCCCCACCTTCGTCGACCTATCGCATTCCCAGCTACTTCCCCCCAGGCCCACACCCACTCCCCCCTCCATTTATCGTTCAGGCCCCTTAGGCCATGAGACTCATTCCTTGTAATGGCGATTCCGCTGCTCCTCAGATGCTGCCTGACCAGCTGTACTTCTCCAGCACCACATTCTTCGACATGGATAGAAAGACAGCTGATTACATTACTATCTATAGGCAATTCCAGAATTGAAAACTCATTTCAATAACGCTGACATTGATTCTAACATTTATTCTGTAAGAAGCCATTTGGGTTCCTTTTTTGAAAGATGTCTACCTTGTTTACTTAGTTTAGATTGTTTGTGACACCTGAACAAGAGCACTGTGGATGACTCTTTCGATAGTAATGGGTTGTGGGCAATACATGTTCACCCACATCACATGGGCAAAGATAACTAGGAAAATAATTCACTTTCTGAGCACATACTTCTGCACAGGCATTGTGAGCTATATTTACCTTTTCATGCAGCAGATTTCCTTCATGATAATGCTCATTCATTACGACTGATTGAGTTGCTCAGGTTGTAAAGGACAGAGCTGTCAGACGAGGTCTGCGGTCGGTGGTGTGGGAACTAACAAGAGGGAAAAACAGACTGAACCTCATCCTTATCAATCTGCTGGCTGTCCATGACAGTGTCAGGAAGAGTGACCATCGCACAGTTCAGTGAGAAGCCAAAGTCCTGCCCTCACATTAACAATACCCTCCATCATGTTGGAAAACCATGTTAATTAGGACAGATTACAAATAAATCTAGCAACTCATGACTGGGCATCCATGAGGTGCAATGGGCCATCTTCAACAACAATCTGTACTCCAGCACAATCTGTAACCCCATGGCCTGCCATTTCATCAAAGTCAGGGACCAACTCTAGTTCACTGGAGAATGCAGCTTGGAATGCCAGCTGCAGAGCCAGGCATACCTAAAAATAATGTGTCAACCTGGAAAAGCAACTAGACATGACTACTTGCATGCTAAGCAGCAGAAGAGCTAAGCAATCCCATTACCAACAGATCAGATCAAAGCTTTGCGGTTCTATCACATCCGGTCGTGAATGGTGGTGGACAATTAAACAACTCACTGGAGGAGGAGGCTCCACATATATCCCTCTCCTCAATGACAGAGGACACCAACACATCAGTACAAGTGCAATGCTGAAGTATTCACAGCCAGAAGTGCCAAGTAGCTTACCTTCTCCTGTGGTTTGTAGCATCTCCACAGCCTTCTCCTGTGGTTTGTAGCATTACACATACCAATCTTCAACAATTTGGCTCTCTATTCCATGTGATATCAAGATATGATGGGTGCACTAGATGTTGCAAAGCCTCAGGTACCTGACATTCAGGCATTAGTCCTGTGCTGCAGGACTTGCTGCTCCCCTAGACAAGCTCTTCCAGACAAGCAGTGCTGGCATCTGCTGAAAAATGAATAGCATTTGTGGATCACTGGAATGTAAGCAGAGCACCAGGTATACAAAGGGTAAACTTGAACAGGGAAAATTTCATTGTAGGTCTCTCAGCTGTAGGCTTTCAACTTCCTGTCCGAGTTACCACCTCCATGTGATTTGACATGCTCTCTTAGAAGGCAGCACACACCTAACTACATACATAATACTCCTCCCCCTTTATTTCAATACTCCCCTTAACTCTCTCTCTCTCTATATATATACATATATATAGTTATATAAACAGAGATTTTTGAGAAGATTTGTAACTCAGGTTGAGAATATGGAAGTAAATTTGCTCACTAAGCCGGATGGTTGGTTTTCAGATGTTTCATCATTTTGACTGGGTAATGCCATTAGAGTCTCCGGTGGTATGTCCTGCCTCTCTATTTATAGGTCTTGGTTTCTTAAGATGGGTGCTGTCATTTCTGGGTTTTTTAAGGGATGGTAGTAAGGTCTAAATCGATGAGTTTATTGATGGAGGCCTGAGGAATTTTTGTGCGTGTCTTTGTTTCACTTATCCTAGGATGTGTGTATTGTCCCAGTCAAGTTGGTGTCCTTCTTTGTCTGTATGTATGGAAACTAGTGATAGTGGGTCATATTTTTTGCTGGCTAGTTGGTGTTCATGTATCCTGCTGACAAGTTTCCTGCTTGTTTGTCTGATGTACTGGGTTTTTTTTTTAAAGTTCTTGCATGGTATTTTGTAAATGACGTTAGTTTTGCTGGTGGTATCTAATGGATCCTTTAGGTTCATTAGTCGCTGGTTTGTGTTGGTAGGTTTGTGGGCTACCATGATGCCAAAGGGCCTGAGTTGTCTGGAAGTCTTTTCTGATATACCTTTGATGTAAAGTAATGTGGCTATAGTCTTTGGTTGTGTTGTGTCTGCTAGTTTGGGTTTGTTTCTGAGGGATCGGCAGATTGTGTTTATTGGGTACCCACTTTTCTTCAAAACATTGTATTGGTATTTTTCTTCTTCTGTTTGTAGTTCTTGCATGTAGCAGTGTGACGTAGCTCATTGAAATAATATTTTGATGCAGTTCCATTTGTGGGTGTTGGGATGGTTAGTCATGTAGTATATATGTCATGCATCCAGTACTACTAACTATTACATTACAGGCATTGTTCCTGACATGTAAACGTCAGAAATATTGACAAAAAAAATAGAAACAGAAAATGATGCTTCCATAGTCTACATTCAAGTGATCAGTCTCTCAGGAGGTTGGCGATTCCTGGAAGAAGTTCTCCATGTTTCAGAAACCTTTTCTGATGCAGTCTCAGGGGCATCCAGAAACTCCTGTTTGTTCTGCAGAGATGTCCCTCTTTGATTGGCCGCTATTAGCCTGTGACACTGCTGTTGTCCCGCCTTTGGGTATGGCCATCCTTGGCTCAGAGACACATGATTGGATTGACACCACTGGTTCCACTGGTCTGGCTCAGTATTCAGAGAGTCCTCTACTTGCTGCTGAGGTGTGGTGATCAGCTGCTCCACATGTCTCCTCCACACCATTTCGAACATAGACCATGGAACAGTACAGGCCTTTTGGCCTTTTTTGTTATGCCGACCTTTTATCCTACTCTAAGATCTAACTAACTGACATACTCTTCATTTACTATCATCCATGTGCCTATCCAAGAGTTGCTTAAATGTCCCTAATGTATTTGACTCTACTACCACAGCTGGAAGTGCATTCCACGCACCCACCACCCTCTGGGTAAAGAACCGATCTCTGACATCTCCCCTAAATCTTCCTCCAATCACCTTAAAATTATGCCTCTCATGATATCTATTTCCACTCCATCTATTTCTGACTACCCACTCCATCTATGCCTCTCATCGTCTTGTACACCTCTATCAAGTCATCTCTTATCCTTCTTCACTCCAATGAGAAAAGCCCCAACTCCCTCAACCTTTCTTCATAAGACATGCTCTCCAGTTCAGGCAGCATTCTGGTAAATCTCCTCTGCACCCTCTCCAATGTTTCCACATCCTATCTATAACAGAGGTGACCAGAACTAAACAAGAAATTCTAGTGGGATCTAACCAGGGCTCTATAGAGGTGCAGCATAACCTCCTGGCTCTTCAACTCAAACCTCCTGCTAATGAAAGGCAACACACTATATACCTTCTTAACATCCATATTAAAATTGGGTGGCACCTTTGAGGAATATGTGGATGTGGATTCCAAGATCCTCTCTTCCTCCACACTGCCTTTAACCCTGCAGTCTACATTCAAAGGTAAAAACAATGACTGCAGATGCTGAAAATCAAATACTGGATTAGTGGTGCTGGAAGAGCACAGCAGTTCAGGCTCGTTGGATGCTGCCTGAACTGCTGTGCTCTTCCAGCACCACTAATCCAGTCTACATTCAAAGTTGACCTTCCAAAGTGAATTGCTTCACGCTTTTCCAGGTTGAACTCCATCTGCCAATTCCCAGCCCAGGATTTCACCCTCATCTGCAAAAAAGCCCTGTATCAACTACTCCTCCACTGGGATCCATTTGTCACCAAATATATAATTCCGGGCCAAAACACTCTCTCCTTTTTGGAATACACATGAACATGCAGTTCCCGTCCTTCTGACTATCGGCCATTCTCGATCTAACTCAACCACCGCTCTGGTCTCTGCTGGATGTGGTAAGTCAAATGTGGTTCTCAGCTGGTGGTAGAACATTAAGGACACCGACGAGTGCTGCATCATTGCATATGTCATGTTCCTGTAGATGCTGAGGAACCTTTAGAATTGTCATCCTAGCAAACCCTCCCCTTGAGAGGCCTTTAAGTCTGCTTGACGGATTGTTTACAATTCTCCGCCTGGCCATTTGTTGCAGGATGATAGGGAGCTGGCCTCAATTGGCTGACTTTGTGATTTTTCACTTACTCCTTGAAACTTGAACTAGAATCTGTAAACCATTGGCACTTGTGAATTGTTTTGAGCTCCTGAACCTGGCAAATATTTTTTTCCAGTTGGTGCATCATTGCTTCCGCTGATACTGACTTTATGGCTGCCACTTGCAGACAATTAGAGTGAGTATTTTGTGACCACAAGTAACATCTGTCCTTCTCCTGGTCCTGTGAAATCAACACAAGTCCACTGCCATGATGATTGAGGCCATTCCCATGGGTGAAACAATGACAGTGGCAGCACCTTCCTTAATACTGCACAAAATTGGAATTACCCCACTTTCTCCTCAAGTCATAGACTCCATCTTCTGCCAGCAAAAGAGGTTCCTGAT
Organism: Chiloscyllium punctatum; assembly: GCF_047496795.1. Classification (NCBI taxonomy): domain Eukaryota; kingdom Metazoa; phylum Chordata; class Chondrichthyes; order Orectolobiformes; family Hemiscylliidae; genus Chiloscyllium; species Chiloscyllium punctatum. The sequence continues at coordinate 67,405,807 of NC_092756.1, read as the reverse complement.
CATTTTATTCATTCACATTGCACCGCGGCACCCTTGGATACACTTATTCCAAAAATTATCCTCTGAATGGGGAAGGGTTAACAACTCACATTCCACACACGAAACATCCATCTGATATGGACAGTTCCCACCGACTGGACAGACAAAGGCTGAGTTATGGGTGGTTTCTATGACAAGTTCTTCCTTCCAGGCCAAAGTCAATAGCACACTTCATTGTGAGTAGCGTTCAACACTTGACTCACAAACACAAGTACCTTGTCTTCTGGGCAAAAGTATATAATTTTCAGGTTGCAGTCATTTCCTGGTGTGGTAGCGAAAGCATCTGCCTTGCCAATATTCTCTCACTGTTGGTTCCTGATCTCACATGAAGTAGGCTGACAGAACCAGTGCCCATCCCTGCAGGTGTGCTGCTGCCATGAATAGTATTCCTATGTATGGGCCAAAAATGGAGGTTAGTGGCCTGTGGTCTGTCAGCAGCCTGCCATAAAGGACATGTCTGTACATCTTAACACCGTCACAATTCCTAATCTTTCCTTTTCCACTGGGGCATTATTAACCTCTGTCATTAATGATGTCGATGAGAACACAATGGGCCTTTCCTCTCCATTCAGCAAGATCTGTGACATCCAGTGCCAACCCCATAAGGCAAGGCATCACATGTCAACTGCAGTGGCAACTTTGGGTCAAAACAAAGTAACACTTCGGATATTTTTAGGGTTTTTTTCACTTCTCTGTAAGCTTCTTCACATTCCGACGTCCATTTCTACAGGCATTACCCAGAAACTAATGCAGGGTTGCCAAGTCAGGCAGGAATTTGCCATAGTAACTTACAAGTCACAGGAGTGATCCCAACTGAGAAACTTTCTCTGCTAAAGGCACCTTGATGTGAACTTCCATTTTCTTCAGCACTTTGTGCAGTCCCTCACCATCGGTTTATGGCCAGATACTGGATGGAGTCCTTAAAAAGAAAACTCACATTTTTCCCATTTTACTTGTAGGCCATGCTTCTGCAACCTTTTCAGGGTTTCTTATAGGTTGCTCAAATTATTATTTTCCGAGGATCCAATCACCAAACTTTCAGCCAAAGAATGCTGGACACCCCGTTATTCCCGTTATTGATTTGCAATTTGCTCCATGGCCTTCTCAAACAGACATGGTGCTGACATAATTCCAAATGGAAGTTGCTTGCAGCAGAACTGTCCCCTGGGTGTCACTGTCATCAGCTGTGGCTGGGACTCCTTCATGACTCCCAGCTGTGATCAGGAATATGACAGATCCATTTTTGAGGATTCCTTTTCCCCAACCTGTCCACTGAAGAGGTCCTCAATAAGTGGAAGTGGGAATTGATCCTCACACAGGCCTGAGTTGACTCTGAACTGAAAAGATGCCACAAGTCCTCACTGTGCCTTCTGTGTTGAAGAAAGGAATGATTGGAATGGCCCAGCTATTGGTGGTTCCTGGTTCCAATGCTCCCACCTTCACCAGTCATTCCAGTTCTGCCTTCCACTTTGGGCGGATTGCATAAAGTACTGTTCACACCTTCAGATTCATTGGATAAGCCTCCTTCCTCAACTGATGTTTGATTTCTACTCCTTTCTTTTCTGTCAGGAAGACATCTTAATACCTATTAAAAATCTATTGCGAATGTATTTTGAAACCATCAAGGTGGTAAAAACAATGACTGCAGATGCTGGAAACCAGATTCTGGATTAGTGGTGCTGGAAGAGCACAGTAGTTCAGGCAGCATCCAAGTAGCTTCGAAATCAACGTTTCAGGGCTTTTGAAACCATCAGCCTATTAACTATCCCCCAAGTTAATTTTAATTGCTGTAACCAAGAGTATAGGCATGCTGGCACGCTGTTCCCTAAGCTGCATTTTCACCACTACATAGACCTTCAGTAACACCAGTTGTTCTGTGTATGTCTGCAAAGCTGTTTTGGCAGGCTTCAACGGCACTTCCCTTAACTGATTTCTATATATCAGTTCGGGATTCAGAGACAGCACTGCACACACATTCACTCCCATTTGAACTTCCTTCTTTTATAATTTACGAAGAACTCAGAAACAATTAGCTTCACCCGATCCTGATGTGATGTTTAAGCAAAACTCCACTGACTCCGGGCCTCCGATCTCTCCTGCAGACCCGACTGATTCTTCCTCACTCCCGAGCTGGCAGCACGTGCCTTAGGCATGGCCCACTGAATTGTCTCCTTGAGAGGCCCATTCCCTGGCTTGAGTTATAATGGGGCAAATTCTGGCAATAGGACTCACTTGTTCACATCTGCAGCACTGGGATTCTCGATTCCAACTCCTTGTGTCCACTCTTGATGCACTGGTGGCATTCGGTAGTAGATATGACACTCTGCTGAGTATCTGCTACTTGATGCACTCAGGCATTATCACTCAACTGGGTTACTGCTCTGGTGGCCAACTCTATCGAGGGAGAAATTTGAAAAGCTGCCTCCGGGACACTTCTTGATAATGGCTTCCATTGGAATGCTTCTTGTCTGAGGACATAAACTGAACAGTGTCGCAAAGCACTTTGTTCTCCATTACGTAAGCAGTAAAACATTCAGAGTAAAGCATCCAACTTTCTGTCTTTTCATCAAATGGTTCCATTGCTACAAATTGACAAACCTCTTTATTTTCCCATTGTTGGGAATTTTCCTTGCCACCTGAGTAAAGTAGCCATTCACAGCCTGAATCACCGTAATGAATGCTCCTGTGTCTACCACTCCCTCACCGACCCTGCTGGCATATCGTTCTTCCCTGGTATAGACTGCAGACTGAGTCCCCTTGCAGTCGTATTCCATTGTGACTTTGGTAAGTAGTTGGGTTAGTATTCCCCTCTTCAGCCATTGGCGATGGCCTGGGTCTCCTCAGAACAATCACTATTGGCCCACTCCATATGCATTCAATTCTTCCTTGGTGACAACCGCAACTCAAGTCCCGTCGCAACTGCTTCCCTTGAAATCTTCAAAATCCTGCGTTATTACCAAAGTCCCAGATGATGTCTTTGCTCCTGACAAACACACCATTCACTCAGATTCTGTGGGCCATATTCCATTCTTATCAACCAGTTATTATATTTGTGCTTCACATTGAACCATAAATAGAACACAAAGTAGGAGGAAGATAAACTTGAACAGGGAATATATTGTTGTGGGTCTCCCATGTCCACAATCAGTTTCAGACTTGAACTAGCTCCAATGTCCAGGTCACCTGATTAACTCTCCTAAAAGGGCAAAACACAGCCAGCTACACATGTAACAATATTTTGCCTGTAATGAGTAATGCCCAATTTGGATTCCACCAGCGCCACACAGGTGCTGACCTCATTACACCCTTGGGTCACACATGGATAAAACACCTGAAAAGCAGAGGTGAGGCTTCAGGGGAGGTGATGGCCTAGTTGCATTATTGTTGCACTGCTAATGCAGAGACCCAGGAAATTCTCTGGGGACCTGAATTCAAACTCTGTCTCAGCAGATGAATTTAGTTCAGTAAAACAATCTGGAATTAGGAGTCTAATGAAGACCATAAAACTATTGTAGTCTGTTGAAAGGAAATGCTTCTGATTCACAAATGCCCTTCAGGGAAGGAAATTGCTATTCTTACCTCATCTGGCCTACACATGAATAATAGCTATGGGGTTCATTTGGAACTGCCCTCTTGGGTCTAACCAGTGATATCCTTGTGGAAAAAGTGAGGACTGCAAGTGCTGGAGTACCAGAGTTGAAAAATGTGGTGCTGGAAAAACACAGCAGGCCAGGCAGCATCCGAGGAGCAGGAGAATCGACATTTCAGGCATAAGCCCATTTTCAGGTATCCTGATACCCTTGTCTCAAGAATGAACTTTTAAAAAAAATGTGACAGCCCTTGACATCAAGGCCTCATTCCACTGTGTGTGGTAGCACAGAATCTGAGCAAAAGTAGAATCAATTGGTATCAGGGAGCAAACTCACCACATAGCTGTCATACCTGATATGTAGGAAGACAGTCGTGGTTGTTGGAGGTCAGTAAGATCAGCTCCAGGACATCACTGCAGGAGTTCCTCGGAGTGGCATCCTAAACCGAACCATCTTCAGCTGCTTCACCAATTTCCTTCTCCCCATCATCAAGTCAGATGTTCGTTGATGATTGCACGATGTTCAGCACAATTCCCCACTCCTTAAATACTGAAGCTGTCAATCGCCAAATGTCTGCAGGCTTGGGCTGACAAGTAGTACTTAACATTCATGCCATACATGGGAAGCCAATGCCTATCAAAAAGAATCTAACCATTGCTTCTTGGTACTCAATGATATCACCATCACTGGATCCCCCACTTGCAACATCCTGATTGTTATCATTGACCAGAAACTCAGCTGAACTCACCAAATAAACCTCCAACAGCACATTACAAGCTCGCAATAAGTTACTCACACCGACAGCCTTTCCACCATCTTCACGAAATACTCCCCATTTTCCTGGCAACGCCAACGCTCAAGAAGCTTGAATACTGTTTCGGACAAAGCAGCCCACTTGATTGATTGTTCTGACTGTCCACATCATCCATTCTCTCCACCAATGATGCCTCATTCCAGCAGTGTATGCTATCTGCAAGATGCACTGTAAAATTCACCAAAGGTCCTTTGACAGCACCTTCCAAGCCCTTTCATTAAGAAGACCAGGAGCAGCAGGTACATGGGAATATCACCATCTGCAAATTCACCTCCAATCCACTCTCCATTCCGACTGAAATAATATCACTGTTCCGTCACTGCCCCTGCTTGAAATCCTGAAATTCTTTCTGTCAGGACATTATGTGTTAATCTACAAGATGTGGACTGCATGTGTTTAAGAAGGAAACCCTTTTCAAGGGCAGCTAGGTACAGGTAATAAATGCTGGGCAGCCGGCCAGTAGTATCCACGTTCTATGTGTGAATAAAGAAGTTTAAAATATGTATCTTTTATATGTTGTTGCCACTACAATATCAGAGATCTTTCTATTTTTGTTTTAATCCTTGCAGGTTGTTTTCTAAGTCACTGCTTGGATGAACATTTGCCCAGAATGTACATACTCACATTGCGTTATTGAACTTAACATTATGACAGAACACAATACAAATCAGACAACCTCTTGGTATTGGGCACTACCAAGTTCCCTGCTACAGCCTGACCAACAGCAGAATCACAGCATCAGCTCCTGTCCCAGTTTTAGAAATCAGCTGAGCCTGGCACTAAATGACCTGCTGTTGAAGGCAGAACAATTGGCTCGATGTATAGCCATTGCCACCGTGACACAAGAGCTTTCCAACATTTGCAGTGATTTGAACAATTCTGAAATGAGCAAGGAATCATGACCTGAACTGAAGTCAAACCACGGACGGAATTAAACATGCAAAGTCTTAACCGGACACCACCAAGGGACAAAATTTCTGGTTAGAAATCTCTTGCATTCCCATATGATACACGGTGATATTGGTGACTAATATCCTGAAACACAGAAATTTTAAGCGAGAAACGATAGCGACCCTTTGTTTCTTGTCCAACATTCAATATAATCAGAGCTGATCCTCAATCACATTTTACTATCTCGCTTTCTCCCCATGAAGCTTGATGCCTTTAAAACTCAAACATTTATCTGCCTCGTTCTGTGAATATATTCAGTAACTTGATCTCCACTGATTTCCAGAGGTTCAGTTCCCTTTTAGTGGATAAATGTTTCCTCATCTTAGTGATTTAGTTAAAAGTCATACAATACCACGTTATCATCCAAAAGGTTTATTGGGAAGTACCAGCTTTCTGAGTGCTGCTCCTTCCTCAGGTTGCTAGCTGACGAAGGAGCAGCGCTCTGAAAGCCTGTACCTCCAAATAAACCTGTTAGACTATAACCTGGTGTTATGTGATTTTTCACTCTTGCAATGAAGACCAGGCTACCATTTGCCTTCCTCCTGTTCACTGCACGTGTCTGTCTGCTTTCAGTGACTGATGTACAAAGTCCCTGGAGCACTTCGTATATCAAAACTTCCAAACATTTACCAGCATTTAAATAGTACTCTTCCTTTCTCTTTTTGTTTACAAACCGAAGTTTATAACTTCACATTTGCTACATTGTACTTCATCTGTCACACATTCTTTGTTCACTCACTTGACATGTCTGAATCACCTGTTACCTATTTACCTCCCTACAACTCACAGCCACACTGGTTTGTGTTGTCAGTGAAGTCGGGAATGTGACATTTGGTTCCTTCAACCCGATCATTTATATGTATTGGGAATAACTTGGATCAATATACTGATCCTTCTGGGACCCTGCTAGTCACTGCCTGGCACTGTGGCAGGGGTGGAATGTTGGCAGAGTTGTTGGCACTGCTACCTCACAGAATCAGGGACTGGGGTTCAATTCCAGCTCCATGTGGAGCTTGCACATTCTCTGTGTCTGTGTGGGTTTTCTCTGGGTGGTCTGGTTTCCTCCCACAAAGGTGTGGAAGTTAAATGCCATGCTAAATCACCCCATAAAATGCAGCGATGTGCAGGCTAGGCAGTTTAAATGTGGGGTTATGGAGCATGGGATGCTCTTCACAACTGTCTAGATTAGAGTGGTGCTGGAAAAGCACAACAGTTCAGGCAACATCCGAGGAGCAGGAAAGTTGACGTTTCAGGTAAAAGCCCTTCATCAGGAATATGTGATTTTTTTCCCGAAACATTGATTCTCCTGCGCCTCAGATGCTGCCTCACTAGGTGTATTTTTCCAGCATCACACTTTTCAACTGCACAGCCCTCTGCCCAGCCAGTGCCAGAGATCAGGTTCTGGTCCTGGAGCATCATGAGTCCTCACTCTGGCCACCACCACTTCTACTAACCACCCTCTGACAATGTTGCAGCTTTCCAATGATGTCAAAAGGTGAAGACAAGAAATGGGAAGGAATAAGATGGTAAAGAGAGACACAGAGCAAGAGAGAGATGGATACGGCCAGCCTGGACCTTATGGTTTCAGACGTCCTACCACAGAGGCTGTCGCTGCCATTTTGCATTCTGAGCAGTTCAATCATCTTGTTAATGTTTCCCGTGTTTAAAATTATGCACCATTATTGAAGAGACTTTATGGTTAGAGTGAACAGGCTCCGAACAAGTGCACATTTTTCCAGGATCATGTCCAGTGTTCTCAATGTTGTTCTCCGACACTCCAGGGAAAACAGCTCCAGCCTGTTGAGCCTCTCCCTACAGAGCAAATCCTCCAACCCTGGCAATATCCTTATAAGTCTTTTCTGAACCCTTTCAAGTTTAACAACATCTTTCCGATAGGGAGGAGAGCAGAATTGCACGCAATAATCCAATAGTGGCATAACCAATGTTCTGTACAGCCGCAACATGATCTCCCAACCCCTGTACTCAATACTCTGACCAATAAAGGAAAGCATACCAAACACCTTCTTCACTATCCTATCTACCTGCGATTCCACTTTCAAGGAGCTCTGAACCTGCATTCAAGGTCTCTTTGTTCAGCAACACTCCCTAGGACCTTACCATTAAATGTATAAGTCCTGCTAGGATTTGTTTTCCCAAAATGCAGCACCTCACATTTATCTGAATTAAACTCCATCTGCCACTTCTCAGCCCATTGGCCCATCTGGTCAAGATCCTGTTGTAATCTGAGGTAACCCTCTTCGCTGTCCACTACACCTCCAATTTTGGTGTCATCTGCAAACTTACTAACTGTACCTCTTATGCTCGCATCCAAATCATATATGTAAATGACAAAAAGTAGAGGACCCAGCACCGATCCTTGTGGGATTCCACTGGTCACAGGCCTCCAGTCTGAAAAACAATCCTCACCACCACCCTCGGTCTTCTACCTTTGAGCCAGTTCTACACATTCCTCAGATGTCTTCTTGATGGGAGGCCAGCAGAAAGGTACTTGCTACAGTATCCTCAATAGTCATATGCCCATTGTATTTCTGTGCTCTTGCAGTGAATTTGTTGGTCAATTTGAGCTCCATAATGGTAATAATTGGAGAATTGGCAATGATGGGTATCTTTAATTTTGATAATTTGATGTGTGTTTGCTTTGTGTTCTACTTTACTTTTGTTCTGCAGGTGACCGTTGTCAATCTCAGGTTATATATTTGCTTAAAGAACTGGTAGATTTGTTCTCAGATGTTCCATCACCAGGCTAGGTAACATCATCAGTAAACCACCGGTGAAGTACTGGTGTTCTGTCTGTGTCTTGGTCTGTTGTGGTGGGCGATATCACTTTCAGTTCTGTTTCTGAGAGGTTGGTAAAGGGGTCCAAATCTATATGTTTGTTAATGGAGTTCTGGTTTGATTGCCAGGTGTCTAGGAATTTTTTGTCTTTGTTTAGCCTGTCCCAGGATGGACGTATTGTCCCAGTTGAATACGCTCCCTCTTCGTCTGTGTGCATGGATAGCAGTGATAGTTGGCCCTGTCTTTTAGTGGCTAGCTGGTGCTCATGTATCCTTGCGGTTCTTTTCCTGCCCCTCTGTCCAATGTAATTTTCATTGAGTCTTTGCAGGGTATTTTGTATAAGACATTCATTCTGCTGGTTGTTGGAATGAGCACCTTAAATTAATCAGGAGCTGTTTGAGTGTGGTGGTAGGTTTGTGAGCTACCATGATGCCTCAGGGCTGGAGTGGTTTGGTCATTATCACTGAGATGTCTTTGATGTATGGCAGCGTGTTAGTACTAAGAGAAGCCGAGGAAAAACACCTCTACAACATATTCAGGAACAATGGGTACCCAATAACTGCAGTCTGCTGATTCCTGCACAACAGACCTAAACAAGAAGACACAACACGCCCAGAGACTGTAGCCACCCTAGCATACAACAAAGACATCTCGGAGATGACGACCAGACGACTCCAGCTCCTCAGAATCATGGTAGCCAACAAATCTTCCACCACACTGAAGCATCTCCTAATAAATTTAACGGACCCCATACCAACAACGAGCAGAATAAACATCATAACTTAATAATATAAGGAGAGTGACCAGTTCTCCCAGTTCTGGTTATTCCTACTTTGTTTTTTAGCTGTAGCAGTCACAAGATGTGTGAATCCAGGGGAATTGCAAGTTTTCGTAAAGAATTCCTGATTTTCTTCTGAGATTTCTCTCTTGATGCTGCTCTCTCCTGCTTGTTTGAATCTGTGTTTGAATTTACATCTTTTTCCAAGGTGAGTGTTTATGGGATGTTCCTGTATTAGAACAGTTAATTAGTAATAGTTACTACGAGTTAAGTTTTCTAAATTCCATTTTGTTTTGTTCTTGTGTTCAAATGTAGTGTTTAAATCAATTCTGTTTTGCTTAAAGCCGAGTGGTTTGACTAGCTTGCATCAATATTGCCATTCACTTTCAACTTCACTTAAATATTGGCCCTGAATTAAGAATCACAGCTACATTCTACTTACCCTGTCCATGTTCCTTATAAACTTTCATCAGGTTCATAGAATCATTCCGTATCGACAAAGCACTTTAAGCCATCAGGTCTGGACCACCACAAATATATGACTACCCACAGTAAGACATTCCTGCCACATGAGTATAGCCCCACGTACTCGCTCAATTACTCAATCAGGTTCTCCCTTAACAATTTCTGCTCCAAAGAAAACAACTCAATGTTATCCAGCCCCTCTTCACAGCTGAAATTACTCATCAATGGCAAAGTCCTTCTGAATCTCTTTTGCACCCCCTCCAGCACAACCATATCCTCACTAGAATGCTGCACACAGTAAGCTGGACAATCTCTCGAAGGTTTGGCATAGGCAGGGAAGCCTGGAGCAGGACACTCTCTCACAGCATGATATAGACTGGGAAGCCCAGAGTGGGACACTCTCTCACAGCATGGTATAGGCTGGAAAGCCCGGAGTGGGACACTCTCTCACAGCATGGTGGAGGATGGGAAGCCCGGAGTGGGACACTCTCTCACAGCATGGTGCAGACTGTGAAGCAGAGACTTGACACTCTGGTCGCATGACATGGGCTGGGAAGTCCGGAGTGGGACATTGGTAACGTCATGCTGTCGTAACTGAGAAGGAAAAGCTGGACTCTCTCTCAGTTGTTGTTTTTGATTTTATTCTGTGAAAGGTGCTTACGTATGAGACGTGTAACACACATTTTTGCTGTGTTTTATGTTGAAAGGATATTCAGTTTGTTATCACCAAAGTTATATATTGCTCCACATTATCTCCATGCGTTTACAATCTGTTGACCATTGACAAAGTTAAGCATTTAATATGCCACTTTAACAAACCTCTTAAACAGCCCTTCCACGTTCAGGGAACATGGACAAGAAACCAAATATCTTTTTTTTTCCCTCTGAGCTAAGTTGTTACCATTCATTGAGTGCTCCCTTGTCTTGTTGCTTGTTCCAACGTGCACTGAACCGGAACTCTGCACGGGAAAGGTTATCGACAGCAAATATGTTGGACAATTTGGAATCATATTAGTGTTTGGTGAACACGTTTAGTACAGACTATCAGAAATGAGAACATGATCTCGATTCACCTTAAAAATTTCATTCATCATGCTCGGTCAGGAACACGCGCTGCTGCATCTTACTAAATGGTATTATACAGGCTGCTGTTGTTTCTCTAACATCAATGTCAGGATAACTCTGCGATCCACATTTGTTGACCTTTGGAACACAGTCACAGCACATGAGAAAACGCCGTTCCATCAAAAGATAAACAGGTGAGCATTAACTCACAGCTTTGTTTCTGAGAATAAACTCAATGCCCGTAAAGATGAAACCTCCCTAATTAACTACCAGGAGACTGACATCACGAATAAATGTGAGCACTTTCCCGGGAAGTGCAGTAAACACGCAAATCTTGTGATTAAAATGCATGCGATACCGACAAGTCCAGTGTTTGCTATTTATTATCATATCCTTGCTGCTATCGGAGTTCCAGGTGAACTAACTTCTGTCTATGTTAATCATCCAGTATCTGCTACGAATTGTATTTCGTCAGTGATGTGTTTGTTTTTGTTCGTTTTACGACAGTTGTCTTTTTCTCCAGTTTTATTCAAAAAGATGTAATAATTCACTGAGCTAATGTATTTTGTTACACTAGTATATTTTTCATTAGTTTTAGTGTAAAAGGTGTTAATTCCTCACTTAATTATGACTTCTGGTGATAGTCTAACCATGCTCATGAAAGTTACGTTGTCTTTTTCATTTTTGATGTGGAGATACGGGTGTTGGACTGAGGTGGATAAAGTCTGAAGACACACATCAGGTTATATTCAACCAGGTTTATTTGCAATCACAAGCTTTCGGAGAGCTGCTAAAGGCACTGCACACTGAAAGCTGGTGATTTTAAATGTACCTGTTAGGACGATAACATGGCATCGTGTGACTTCTGACTTTCTGTATTTTTGACATTTCACTACATTCATTGCACAATTTCTTCACATTGCCTGTACGATTAGTCAACTGTAAAGTTATAATGCCTTCTTGTGTCAGGTTACATTCATTGCTTTAATTGCGTCAATTTCCCGATTTGTAACACCATTTAATGATGTAATTGTAATTCTAGTCAGATTAATTCTGTCAGTATGGTTGAATTTGAGGACTACACCCAAAGAATAATTGCAACTGCAGTCACGTGATTGATAAAGTTTTTTTTCGGTGAAGTCCCAGGAATTTAGTTTGTTGTGGTTGTTGTCGAATTGTAGACAGATATTATCACCGTGTGGGTAAAATTTCATCATGTAATTTTCCCTGTGGCTGAAATGTGATATTGCATTCAGGTTGGACATGTAAATCTATTTTGCAGTTGCCTTTGACAGTTAGACAATAATTCTCTCAAATGATTCATTAATTGGACAAGATGTATCCTTGAATACCTTTTGGAATGAATTTCGTGAAATAACTTATTTGAAGGACAATGTTAAGTGTTCAAAACTTGACCCATTCGTCACAGCACAGAATCGCTACGATGTGGAAAGGGACCATTCGACCCGTCGAGCCCCCACTGGCTAACCAAACAAGCATGTTTGCCAAGCGTCAATCTCCGTCTTTTCATCCATGACTTGCATATCACTTCTATCCACGTAGTCATTCAGTGCTGTCTTGAATGGAAGAAAAATCATCTGCCTTTTTCACATTTTGTGGAAATTCATTCCATATCCTTAGATTTCAACTCATCCCTGCTTTTTTTTTCCAATCTCTGTCCTCTGGTTCTTTTTTTACATTATGAGCAGGAACAGCTTCTCCCTGGACACTCTATTCAATCTATTCATGATTTTGAAAACCTCAACCAAATCTCCTCTTGGTATTCTTCTGTGGAAGCAAAATAATCCCAACTTCTTCCAATGTATTCTCATAACCTGACGCAAATCAATGGTTCCCCGCATGGCCATGGTTCAGTCTGTAGTTGAAGCTGTCAAGTTAGAAACAACGAAGCGAGGAAATTTTCCATTGTATCCTGTGCAAATGTCCTCCAAGAAATCAGGAGAATGCCAATTCACTTACATTTGTTTTGGGAGATTTATGAGCAAGGTGAATGGAAACATTTTCAAAACAGAATCATTTATTAAAAGGATCCACTTATCCAGTCTGTGAAGTGTAATCTTATACTTCGTTTCCAAACCTGTGTTGCCTTGTTTCATGTTACATTGTTGCAGTATTTTCTACATTTCTTGTTAATGAAATGTCTTAACATGTTGTTAGTTTCTGTGTTTCTCTTCCCTATAAAGTTTCTTCAGAATACTGCACTGTTTTTTATTCTATCGAAGTGTTTAAGTATAAATCTGGACTGCTGTATAAGGCTACCTTACAATTGCTCATATGTAAAGGATTTCTACAAACTTTGGTTTATGTTAAAAGTTTTTAACTTTACACAATATCCTGGAAACAGGTGATTGTTTTTTAAAGTCAAAATCGCAACTAGCTGATCCCTATTATGTTCTCTCCATCTGTTTCTATTGTAGCTAACCTGGTAGTGATTGTGATCTTATCTCGAAGAAGATGCGGTCTCTCCACAAATATCATATATTATCTTGTCTCTATGGCAGCAACAGATCTTCTGGTTGTAGTCACGGTTGTAATACTAAACCAGATTGTGAGGAGTTATTTCCAATTCAGTTTCCTGTCTATCACTCCAGTATGCAGTGTTCGTAATTCATTAAGTTTTGCAGCCATTGACAGTTCTGTCTGGTTAACAGTCACTTTCACCTTTGATCGATTTGTGGCCATATGTTGTCAAAAACTGAAATTAAAATATTGCACGAAGAAGGTGGCATCATGGGTCATAGGATCAGTGTGTGCACTGTTCTTCATGAAAAATATTCCTATGTATTTCCATTACACACCTATATACACAATTGACAAAATACCATGGTTCTGTGGCCTAAAACCAGAATATTATACTGCACTGGCGTGGGCTGTATATGACTGGATTCGTTCCATTTTGACTCCGTGCCTTCCTTTCATTCTGATATTACTGCTCAATGTTTTGACTGTCAGGCAGATTTTTGCCGCCAATCGAGCCCGTAGGAGACTCCAGACTCAGGGCAATGGAGAGACTCAGAGTGACCCCGAGATGGAGAAGCGAAGAAAGTCCATTGCTTTACTCTTTGGCATCTCAGGAACATTCATCCTTTTGTATTTGTTACATTTTGTTACAATCTTTTACGTTCGAATTGCGAATATTTCTTATTCCTCTGGGTCTGATAGCGGCAAACCGATATTTATTGTCCAACAAAGTGGATACATGCTTCAGTTATTGAACTCCTGCATCAATCCATTTATTTACGCAGGGACCCAGAGTAAAATCAGAGAGGAGATAAAGAATAGTATGAAATATCCATTCAGCCTGTTTGCTAAAATATTTAAAAGTTGAAAATGAAAGAAACTAACATGATTCATATCGCAGCATACTTTCATATTATCCTTTTTTTTGCAAATAATTGTTCCATATCTTTGAAATCTTGAGCCAACGCTTGTAGAATGTGTAGTGAGTGAGGATGATATTAACATGTGCATTTATCATGCAAAGCATTCTGTAAATTCCCAGCTGTATCACATGTTGCTCACTGTAATCAATTTACACTTGGCTGGAGGACAGTGAATTATGCGGAATTGGCGTGTGATGACTTCGCGTTCATGTCATGTGTACATGTTTGGATCTCATACCTTAAAAATGCACAAAGACAGTAAAATGACTGCAGCTGTTCAAGCATGCAATGTCGCGATGCTTTCTTTACTGCTCACTTCCACCAGCCCCAAATAAACTATCTGGGAGGGTTAAAATCATCACGGAGAAAGTGAGGACTGCAGATACTGGAGATCAGATTGGAGAGTGTGGTGCTGGGATGCTGCCTACCTGCTTTGCTTTTCCAGCAACACACTCTTGACCCAAAATTTTATCCGACAAGTGACATTCTCATCTCAACTACACTTGGAATTGGTACTTATCGCCAGACATTGCATTTGGTGTGCTGTGCCAAGTAGCTGAAAGATGTGATGAATCCAGTACTGCTGCATGCACCCAACAGGCAGTTACTTCTAACGACTCTTCTAAAGGGAGTATGACTGGCTCTGAGATCATAATAGGCTTCCATCCTGAGGAATTCAAAAATGAAGGTCAGCCAGCAACTCAGGATGGGAGCCGGTGACTAGTGGAGTTCGGCAAGGGTCAGTGATCGGGCCACAACATTCTATGCATTAATGATTTGGATGAAGGAACTGAGGATTACCTTTGCAGCTGGTACAAAGAGAGGTGGAGGGGCAACTAATTTTGAGGAGGCTGGGTGGCTGTGGAAGGATTTAGACAGCTTAGGGAGTGGGAAAATAAGTGACAGATGGAACACAAAGTTGAAAGGTAGGACATATGCACTTTGGTAGGATGAACAGAAGCATGTACAATTTTCTATATGGGGTTAAAAATGCAGTAATCTGAAGTAAAATGGGACTAGGGACTGCTAGTTTATGTTGCTCTTATGGTAAAGTTGGATGTTGAGTCAGTAAATACAATGCTGTTATTCATCTCAAGAGGACTTGAATATAAAAGCAGAGATGTACCTCTGAGCCTTTGTAAAGCTCTGGACAGACCACATTCAGGGTATTGTGATTAATTTTGACCCTATACCTCTAGAAAAATGTACTGGCCTTGGAATGGGTCCAGGGAAGGTTCATGAAAATGATCCCAGAAAGGAGAAATGTTTGTGTCTATACTCATTGGAGTTTATAATTATAAAGGGGACCGCATTGAAACTTACAGAAAATTGAACAGCCTGGACAGACTGGATGTTGGTAAGATGTTTGTATTAACAGCCAAGACTAGGACTTGAGGAAACACCTTTCGAGTAAAGGGAAGAGCCTTTAGAACAGAGATGAGGAGAAACGTCTTCAGCCAGGAAGTAGTGAATCTATAGAATTAATTGCACCAGAAAGGTCATTGAGTACGCTTAAAATAGAGATAGATTAGGTTCTTGTTTGTCAAGGGTTACAGGAGAAAGTGGGAGAATGGGGGTTGAAAAAAACTGATTAGCCATGATTGAATGGTGGAACAGACTTGATGGGCCAAATGGCCTTATTTCTGCTCCTATGTCTTGTGGTCTTATGGAATACTGAACTAAAACAATACTGAGTTTAAAGTTGAATCAGATATACCACACTGGGATGATGTACCAAATCCTTGCTCAACAACTTAGTACTAAACCAAGTACTCTTTGCCCAGGTGTGACTTCACCATCTCCGTAACTCCAAATGCTCCTGATGCTGCAAGAAAGCATGTCACTGTCTGTCCACATAACCATATCCTAGAGTTTAAGGACTGAACGCAAAACAATTTAATAGATCTTCAAACATGAACTATTGCTTTACTTGGATTAGCTTCCTCCACATAACATATTTGCCGGTACAGTATATCACGTGCCCTCTGTGACACAGCTCAGTGACAGGGTCAATGCTTACTATCCACTTCCTAAGGTTATTCAGTTCCAGTCAATAATCACACTGTATTCCCGTGGTGAATGAAAACTGTCCCTCCCTGTAGCAGCTGGACACTGGACACATTGCACACAACAGAACAACCACATCCAAGTGCATGTGTGATTTATATTTGGAAAAATTTCATGCAGACAGCAGTTTGTTTGAAAATATTCTGATTGAAAATCAGAAATCTGACGGACTCTGAAACTTTTTTTTATAAACAGTGTTGGAAACTAGGCACAATACAGGGTCACTCAGAAAGTTTGAGAATAATAGCAGATACCACAGAAACAAAGTTGACAATTAACTTATGAATGTATGAGTAGGAAAGAAATCAGAAATTTTCGTGAAAGTTTACAGAACATGGATACAAAGACAGCTGATTATAAATATAGATAATTACCTACAAATTATAGGTAACTCTGTAGGCATAGTTATATAATATATATGTCATGCATCCAGCAAATCTAACTATTATATACAGGCATTGTTCCTGAAGCCCCTGTTTTTGCGCAGACATGTCTCTCTTTGATTGGCTGCTGTTAGCCTGTGACACAGTTGTCTCCTCTCTGGGTATTGCCGTCTCTGGCTCAGAGACACATGACTTGAGTGACACCACTGGTTCCACCTGGTCCAGCTCAGTATTCAGAGAGTCCTCCACTTGCTGCTGAGGTGTGGTGTTCAGCTGCTCCACATGTCTCCTCCACACTATTTAGAACATAGACCATGGAACAGTACAGGCCTTTTGGCCTTTTTTGTTATACCGACCTTTTATCCTACTCTAAGATCTAACTAACTGACATACTCTTCATTTACTATCATCCATATGCCTATCCAAGAGTTGCTTAAATGTCCGTAGGTACCACTGCTGGTAGTGCCTTCCACACACCTACCAATCTCTGCGTAAAAAAAATCTTTGACATTTCCCCTAAACCTTCCTCCCCCTAAACCTTAAAATTATGCCCCTCATGATCGCTATTTCTGCACTGGAGAAAGGTCTCTGACTATCCACTCTGGCTAAGGCTTTCATCATCTTGTACACCTCTATCAAGTCACCTCTTATCCTTCTTTATTCCAATGAGAAAAGCCTCAGCTTCCTCTGCCTTTCTTCATAAGACAGGCTTGACAGTCCAGGCAGCATCCTGGTAAACTGATCCACTGATATATTAGAGTCATCGCATTTCCAGCCAATGTTGGGGAAGTTAAAACCCCCCATAATATCCACCCTGTTCCTTTCACTTCTACCAAGAATCATTTTACCAATCCTCTCCTCCACCTCCCTGGAACTCTGCGGAAGCCTATAAAAAAAACCTAGCAGTGATTCTAACCTCAGCCCATGCTACCTCAAGTAGACGAGTCCTCATCAAAAGTTCTTTCAGCCACCATTATAGAATCCTTGACTAACAAAGCGACACCTCCCCCTCTTTTACCACCTTGTCTGTTCTTAATAAAAGATCTAAACTCTGGAACCTGCAACATCCATTCCTGTTCCTGCTCTATCCATGTCTCCGAAATAGCCATAACATCAAAGTCCCAGATACCTATCCATGCTGCAAGTTCACCTACCTTATTTCGGATACTTCTGGCATTGAAGTTGACACAATTCAAACCGGCTTCCTGTCTGCAGGCACATTCCTGTGACCGTGAAATCCTGTCCAGGCCCTCCCTACTCTCATCCTCCCCTGTGCACTGGAGCGACATTTCAGGTTCCCATCCCCCTCCTGAGCCAGTTGAACCCCACCCGAATAGCACCAGTAAATTTCCCACCCAGGATATTAGTGCCCCTCTGGTTCAAGTGAAGACTGTCCTGTTTGTAAAGGTCCCACCTTCTCCAGAATGAGCCCCAATTATCCAAATACCTGAAACCCTCCCTTCTGCACCATCCCTGCAGCCACGTATTCACCTGATATCTCTCCCTATTCCTTGCCTCGCTATCATATGGCACGGGTAACAAACCAGAAATAACAACTCTGTTTGTTCTAGCTCTCAGCTTCCACCCTAGCTCCCTGAAATCCTGCCTTACATCCCTATCCCTCTTTCCACCTATGTCATTGGTACCTACATGGACCATGACTTGGGGCTGGTCACCCTCTCCCTTCAGGACCCCAGAGACACGATCCGAGACATCATGGACCCTGACACTTTGAAGGCAACCCACAACCGCGAGTCCCGTTCGTTCCCTACAAACCTTCTATCTGACCCTCTAACTATTAAGTCCCTAATGGCTAACACTCTCCTCCTTTCTCTCCTTTCCTTCTGTGCAACAGGGACAGGCTCTGTGCCAGAGACCTGTACCCCACTGCATACCCTTTTGGTCAGCTTCCTGCACCACACCACCCCTCCCAACATCGTCCAAAACAGTATACTGGTTTTTCAGAGGAACGACCACGGAGGATCCCTCCACTAACGTTTTTTCCCCTTTGAACAATTCCCAAATTTCTTTGTGCCTAGGAGTAACTGCTTCCCTGTAACTCTAATCTATCACAGCCTCTGCCTCCCGACTGATTGGAAGTTCATCCAGCTCCCGCTCCAGTTCTGTAATGTGGTCTTGGAGGAGCGAGAGTTGGGTCCACTTCCTGCAGATATACTTGGATGGGAAGCTTATGTAATGATGAGACAAGGTGGTTCAGATGAAGTGATGGAGAGTTACAGATTAGCTCAGAAGGATTTAAAGAGAGAATTAAGAAGGACAAAGAGAGGACATGAGCACTCTTTAGCAAATAGAATATAGGAGAACCCTAAAACCTTCTAGAGGTATGTGATGAATAAAATGATGACTTGGGTCGGTATAGGGCCAGTCAAAGACAGAAGTAGAAAGTTATGTGTGGACCCTATGGAGATCGGAGAGGTGATAAATGAATATTTCTCAATGGTTTTCTCTCAGGAAAAAGATAATATTGTAAAGGAGAAGAATGAGATACGAGGTACAAGATTAGAAAGGATAGACATTAGTTACGAAGAGGTGTTATCAATTCTAGAAGGACTGAAAGTAGACAAGACCCCTGGGCTGGATGGGATTTATCCAAGGATTCTCTGGGAAGCTAGGGAGGAGATAGCAGAGCCTTGGGCTTTGATCTTTGAGTCGTCATTGTCTACAGGTTTAGTACCAGAGGACTGGAGGATTGCAGGTGTTGTGCCCTTGTTCAAGAAGGGTAGTAGAGATGACCCAGCTAATTATAGACCAGTGAGCCTTACGTTTGTTGTAGGAAAGGTTTTGGAAAGGATTATAAGAGATAAGCTTTATAATCATCCAGCAACCATCAATTTGATTTCAGAGAGTCAACATGGTTGTGTCAAGGGCAAGTCATGTCTCACAAACCTCATTGAGATTTTTGAGAAGGTGATCAAGCATGTGGATGAGGGTCGGACTGTTGATGTGGTGTACATGGACTTCAGTAAAGTCTTTTATAAGATTCCACATAGTAGGCTATTGGAGAAAATGCAGAGGCATGGGATTGAGGGTGACTTAGCAGTTTGGATTAGAAACTGGCTTTCTGAATGAAGGCAGTGAGTGGTGGTTGATGGAAAATATTCAGCCTGGAGTGCAGTTACTAGTGGTATGCCACAATAATCTGTTTTGGGACCACTGCTGTTTGTCATTTTTATAAATGTTTAGATGCAGGCATAGGTGGATGGATTAGTAAGTTTGCAGATCACACTAAAGTCGGTGGAGTAGTGGACAGTTTGGAAAAATGTTGCAGGTTGTAGGGGAACTTGGATAAACTGCAGAATTGGGTTGAGAGATGGGAAATGGAGTTCAATGCAACTAAATGTGAGGTGATTTACTTTGCGAAGAATAACAGGAAAACAGAATACTGGGTCAATGGAAGGATTCTTGGTAGTGTCAATGTGCAAAAGGATCTTGGAGTCTATGTGCATCGATTTCTGAAAGTTGCCATCCAGGTTGATAGTGCTGTTAGGTTTTATTGTTCGAGGGGTTGTGTTCTAGAGTCGTAATGTAATGCTGCAACTATACAAAACACTAGTCTGGCCGCACTTGGAATACTGTGTACAGTTCTGATCCCCATATTTCAGGAAGGATGTGGAAGCATTGGAAAAGGTGCAGAGGAGATTTGCCAGGATGTTGCCTGGTCTGGAGGGAAGGTCTTATGAGGAAAGGCTTGAGACACTTGGGTCTGTTCTCATTGGAAAGAAGAAGGCTAAGAGGGAATTTGATAGAGACATACAAGATGATCAGAGGATTAGATAGGGTAGGCAGTGAAAGTATTTTTCCTAGGATGATGACGTCAGGTTGTACGAGGGGGCATAACTACAAATTGAGGGGTGATAGATTTAAGACAGATGTCAGAGGCAGGTTCTTTACTCAGAGTGTGTTAAGGACGTGGAATGCCCTACCTGCCAATGTGGTTAACTCAGCCACATTAGGGAAATTTAAACAATCCTTGGACAAGCACACGGATGATGATGGGATAGTGTAGGGGGACGAGCTGAGAATAGTTCACAGGTTGGCCCAACATCGAGGGCCGAAGGGCTTGTTCTACACTGTGTTGTTCTATGTTTAATGCACTCAGGCATCATCACTCACCTGGATTACTTCTCTTGTGGCCAACTCAATCGAGGTAGTAAGTTCAAAAGCTGCCTCTGGCCCTATTCTTGATCATAACTTCCATTGGAATGCTTCTTGTCTGAGGACATAAACCGAACAGTGTCACAAAGCATCTTAGTGGAACCCTCGAAATTTGCAATTGTTCATCTAGCCTCTTTAAGGCAGCCACAAATTGGCGATGGACTCTTTTTTGTTCTGTACCAATTTATAAAAATGGAAAAGTTCCACGCTCACCAGTAGCTTTGGTGCAAATTAACTTCCAAACGCTTGTCTTCTCCAGTTTTCTCTGTTTGCACCAGATCCTTAGAATCATAAAGTACTTACACCCCATGAGTTTCAAGATAACTGGTATCATTAAGTCTTCAGAGTTTGTTCTCCATTATGAAACCACTAAAAATTCAGGCTATACCATCCAAATTTCAGTCTTTTCATCAAATGGTTCCATCGCTACAAATGGACACATCTGTTTGTTTTCCCATCGTTGGGAATTTTCCTTGCCACTCGAGTAAAGTAGCCATTCACAGCCTGAATCACCTCAACGAATGCTCCTGTGTCTGCCATTCCCTCACCGACTCTGCTCGCATATTGTTCTTCTCTGATATCGACTGCAGACTGAGTCCCCTTGCAGTCGCACTCCAGTATGACTTTGGTAAGTTGTTGGGTTATCATTCCCCTCTTCAGTCGTTGGCTATGACCCGAGTCTCCTGAGAACAGCCACTGTCGGCCCGCTCTGTGTGCATACCATTCTTCCTTGGCATCAACCGCAGCTCAAGTCCCCTTACAATCGCTTCCCTTGAAATCTTTACAATCTTACAATTCCACTATCATGTTCCAATCCTGTGTTATTACCAAAGTCCCAGACGACATTTGTGGTCCTGACAAACAATTCATTCTTCCCCCACCTGTCTTTTCTCGCTCACAACCCACATTATAAAGGGGGGGTAGATATAGGACTGATGTTAGGGGTAGGTTCTTCACTCAGCGAGTCGTAAGTTCATGGAATGCCCTGCCAGTAGCAGTGGTGGACTCTCCCTCTTTATGGGTATTTAAGCGGGAATTGGATAGGTATATGGAGGATAGTGGGTTAGTGTAGGTTAGGTGGGCTTTGATCAGCGCAACATCGAGGGCTGAAGGGCCTGTACTGCGCTGTATTCTTCTATGTTCTATGTTCATTCACTCAGATGCTGTCGCCATATTCCATTTTTGTCTCCAGTTATTACATTTGCGCTTCACATAGAACCATAAATGGAATACAAAGTAGGCGGAAGATAAACTTGAACAGGGAATATTTTATTGTCGGTCTCTCATGTTCAAATCAGTTTTAGACTTCACCTAGCTCCCATGTCCAGGTCACCTGATTCACTCTCTTAAAAGGGCAACACACATCCAGCTTCATATGAAACAATGCCCTGTCTGTAATGAAAAAAGCCGGACAGAATCAATCTAGACAGTTTGCATCCAATCAGTTTCCTCTTGATCATGAATTACTCTCGATTATGATCTGTGTTATGAACAGTGCTATCTCGCAGTACCTGCTCATCAATAACCTGCTCAGTGACGCCCAAATTGGATTCCACCAGGGTCACTGAGCTCCTGACCTCATTACAGCCTTGGTTCACACATGGGTGATACAGCTGAAAAGTAGAGGTGAGGCTTCAGGTGAGGTGATGGCCTAGTTGTATTATTGTTGCACGGTTAATGCAGAGACTCAGGAAATACTCTGGGTACCTGAATTCAAACCCTGTCTCAGCAGATGGTGAAAATTTAATTCAGTAAAACAATCTGGAATTAGGAGTCGAATGAAGATGAAAAAAACCCACTGTCGACTGTTGGAAGGAAATGCTTCTGATTCACAAATGCCCTTTAGGGAAGGAACTGCCATTCTTACCTCATCTGGCCTACACGTGACTACAGGCTAACAGCAATATCGTTCACTTGGAACTGGACTCTGTGTCTAACCAGTCAAGAATTAATTTTTAAAACTGAGGTGAATGGGCGGCAAGGTGGCACAGTGGTTAGCACTGCTGCCTCACAGCGCCAGAGATCCGGGTTCAATTCCCACCTCAGGCGACTGATTGTGTGGAGGTTGCACATTCTCCCCGTGTCTGCGCGGGTTTCCTCCGGGTGCTCCGGTTTCCTCCCACAGTCCAAAAAAAATGTGCAGCTTAGGTGAATTGGCCGTGCTAAATTGCCTGTAGTGTTAGGTGCAGGAGTAATTGTAGGGGTCTGGGTGGGTGCGCTTCGGTGGGTCGGTGTAGACTTGTTGGGCAGAAGGGCCTGTTTCCACACTGTAAATAATCTAATCTAATCTAATCACATTCCACTGAGTGTGGCATCACAGAACCTGAGCAAAATGACAATCAATTAGTATCGGGAACAAACTCTGCACATAGCTGTCATACCTGACACGTAGGAAGATAGTCATGATTGTTGCAGATCAGGAAGCTTAGCTCCAGGACATCACTGCCGGAGTTCCTCAGGATGGCCTCCTAAGACCAACCATCTTCAGCTGCTTCATCAATTTCCATCCCCTCATCAAAAAGTCAGAATTGGAGATGTTCGTTGAAAATTGCATGATGTTCAGCACAATTTGCCACTCCTCAAATACTGAAGCTGTAACAAATGTAACAGTCTGCAGGCTTGGGCTGACAAGTAGCAAGTAGCATTCAGGTCAGGCAATGCCTATCAATAATAACAGACAACCTAATCACTGCCCCTTGGCATTCAGTGATATCGCCATCACTAGATTCCCCCAGTATCAATGTCCTGATAATTGACCAAAAACACAGCTGGACTCACCATATAAATGCAGTGGCTCCTAGAGCAGGTTAGAAGCTAGAAATACAATGGCAAATAACTCAGGTCCTCACTCCGACAGCATTTCCACCATCTTCATGGAATACTCCTCACTTTCCTGGCAGCACCAGTAACACTCAAGAAGCTTGAGTACTGTTTCGGACAAAGCAGCCCACTTGATTGATTGCTCTGACATCCATAAGCGCCACCAGTCTCTCCACCACTGATACCTTGTTCCAGCAGTGTGTGCTATCTGCAAGACGCACTGTAAAAAATCACCAAAGATCCTTAGACAGTACCTTCGAAGCCCTTTCATCCAGAATAACAGGGGCAGCAGATACATGGGAATACCACCACTTGCAAATTAACTGGCAATCCACACACCATTCCGACCGAAATAATATCACTGTTCTGTCACTGCCCCGTTTTGAAATCCTGAATTTCTTTCCATGAGGACATTATGTGTTAACCTACAAGATGTGGATTGCACATGTTTCAAAAGGAAGCCCTTTTCAACCTTAGCCAGGTACAGGCAATAAATGCTGGGCAGCCGGCCAGTGCTATCCACATTCTATGTGTGAATAAAGAAGATAAAAATATGTATCTTTTATATGTTGGTTAAAAAGGCAGTTGCCACCATAATATCAGAGATCTTTCTATTTAATTTTTAATCATCACAGGTTACTTTCTAAGTCTCTGCCTGGATGACCATTTGCCCAGAATGTACATACATATGTTATGACATTGTGACAGAGCACAATACAAATTAGACAAACTCTTGGTATTGGGCACAACCAAGATCCCTGCTACAGTCTGACCAACAGAGAATCACAGCATTTCTATGATTCATATCCCAAAATAAAACATCTTAGTTCACCTCACTGATTTCATAACACAACACGATATAACCTTCCCATTTCATCATCAAATGATCAACCTCAAGTGTTCCTTACTTTGCCCACAAAAAGGACAGAATACATGTGGCACTTCTCATTCACAGCCTTGTACCCTACATTCAATCATCAGCCACATGATGGATTTTATCATTCCAAGTACAATTCAACCACATTCAGAAAACAATTGTGATGAAGCTGCTTCGTTAAACAAGGTTATGTTGTCCTGGGTTATTAAGACACTGAATCTGAGAAGTCTAATTGAAGTGGTTTCGTGCCAGTTTGTTGATCGGTAACAAATACTGCCTCAGTCAGAAGGCATTCAAGTTTTTAAAAAGCAATTGTACAATGACAGTTGAGTTCTCCCAGCTCAGCTAATTTCTGGTTTGGTTTGGGTTTTAACAATAGTGTTGAAAAGCTGCTGCACCCAAAGAAGCAGGTGCAGGCTGACCCTCCTCTTTCTGAGATCTCTCCGCTAAGACCCTATGTTTGATTTTGCTTTTTCTGCCTAGCAGTGATTAGAACAGCATCATTACATTGGTATTGTCTGCTTGGTTAAGTTATTATCTATTCTGTTCTCTTTTGTTTGTGTTTCATTTGATAATCTTGTGAAGAGGTTCTGTTCTGTTTGAAACTGAGTGGTTTGACCAGCTACGTCACTCCTGGAATATTCATGTTACATACATTGCATACAAACGTAATGGGACTTGAAAGCAGAACTTTTGGCTCGATGCATAGCTTTTGCCACTGTGACACAAGAGCCCTCCAGCATTTGCAGCGATTTGAATAGTTCTTAAATGAGCAATGATTCATGATCTGAACTGAAGTCAAACAGGGTCAGAGTTAAACATGCCAAGTCTGAACCATAAATCACCAAGGGACATAAATCCTGTTTAGGAACCTCTTGCATTCCTCTAGGAAAAACCGTGAAATAGGTGATCAACATCCTGAAACTGTGAAATAGGTGATCAACATCCTGAAACTGTGAAATAGGTGATCAACATCCTGAAACACAGAAATTTTAAACTGAAAGAGACGGTGACCCTTTGATCCTTTTCTGCCATTCAATATATCAGAGCTGATCCTCAATTGCATTCTCGGGTATGTAGAATGCTTCTCCCCATGAAGCTTAATGCCTTTAAAATTCAAACATGTATCTACCTGTTGCTGAGAATATAGTCAGTAACCTGATCTCCACTGATTTCCGTGATAGGGACATCCACAGGTTCAGTTCCTTTTTAGTGAATAAATGTTTCCTCATCTTCATGATTTAGTTAAAATCCACACAAAACCAGGTCATAGTCCAACAGGTTTATTGAGAAGTACCAGCTTTCTGAGCACTGTTCCCTCCTCAGGTTGCTAGCTGACGAAGGCGCAGCGCTCTGAAAGCCTGTACTTCCAAATAAACCTATTAGACTATGACCTAGTGATATGTGACTTTTCACTCTTGCAATGAAGACCGATCTACCATTGCCTTCCTCTTGCCCACTGTGCATGTCTACCTGCTTTCAGTGACTGGTACAAAGACACTGGAGCGCTTTGTATATTGATACTTCCAAATGTTTACCAACATTTAAATAGCACTCTTGCTTTCTGTTTTTGTTTACAAGCCAAAGTTTATAATTTCACGTTTGTTACGTTGTACCGCATCTATCACACATTCTTTGTTCACTCACTTGACATGTCTGAATCACCTGTTACCTCTTTACCTCCCTACAACTCACAGCCACACTGGTTTGTGTTGTCAGTGAAGTCGGGAATGTGGCATTTGGTTCCTTCAACCCGATCATTTATATGTATCGGGAATAACTTGGATCAATATACTGATCCTTCTGGGACCCTGCTAGTCACTGCCTGGCACTGTGGAAGGGGTGGAATGTTGGCAGAGTGGTTGGCACTGCTACCTCACAGAATCAGGGATTGGGGTTCAATTCCAGCTCCATGTGGAGTTTGCACACACTCTGTGTCTGTGTGGGCTTTCTCTGGGTGATCTGGTTTCCTCCCACAAAGGTGTGGAAGTTAAATATCATACTAAATTCCCACGTAGATTGCAGCGATGTGCAGGCTAGGTAATTTAACTAAATGTGGGGTTATGGGGCTAGTATGGGATGCTCTTCACAAGTGTCAGTGCAGACTCAAATGGCCTCTCTCTTCACTGTAGTGATTCACTGTAGTGATTTGATAAACAGGCTACATTATCCCCATTCTCTATCTCCTGAGATGTCGATTATCCTGCTCCTTGGATGCTGCCTGACCTGCTCTGCTTTTCCAGCACCACACTTTTCAACTCCACAGCCGTCTGCTCAGCCAGAGCCAGAGACCAGGTTCTGGCCCTGGAGAATCAGCAGGCCTCACTCCAGCCACCACTGCTTCTACTGGCCACTCCTCAATCGCGCTGCAGTATTCTAACTTTGTCAAAAATTGAAGAAAAGAAATGAGAAAGAAAAAGATGGCAAAGACAGATTGGGAGAGAGAGAGAGAGAAGGATGTGGCCAGCCTGGAGCTTATGGTCTCAGAAGCTCTGCCACAGCCAACGATGCTGTCAGCGCCATCTTGCATTCTGAGTAGTTTATCTTGTCAATGTTTCCTATGTTGAATATTATGCACCATTATTGAAGGGACTTGATGTCTGGAGTTGACAGGGTTCCATACAACTGCACTGAGTTTTCCAGGATCACGTCCAACATTCTCAATGCTGTTGGGATTGGAGTCATCTGGACCAAGGGGGAACATGTGTTCACATTCCCCAGATGTGTTTTTAATGGGAGTCTAGCGGAAAGGTATTTGTGAAAACATCAACATTGTATTTCTGCACTTTTGCAATGAATTAGCTGTTAATTTTGGACATCATAATATTAATGACTGGAGATGACTATCCTTAGACATGATATAATATTCGATCCCTTTGGAGGCTAAAAATAGGATCATTGAATCATACAGTTCATGCAGAAGAGTGTGACGATGCTGGCACTTTAAAAAGGTTAGTTTGTCCTTGGTTTATTTGAAGAGAGATTGTAAAGGCAGAAGTACCAAAGAGTCTAGTTTAGTAATGGAAGGGGAGTGACCAGTTCTCCCAGTTCAAGTTTATCCGATTTGCTTTTAGCTGTAGCAGTCACAAGATGTGTCAATCCAGCAATTCAGTAAGGAATTGCTCTGACTTTCTTTTGAGATCTCTCTCTTGACTGTGTGGAGTTTGCACATTCTCCCCGTGTCTGCGTGGGTTTCCTCCGGGTGCTCCAGTTTCCTCCCACAATCTAAAAATGTGCAAGTCAGGTGAATTGGCCATGCTAAATTTCCCATAGTGTTTGGTTCATTAGTCAGGGGTAAATATAGTGGAGGGGAATGGGTCTTGGTGGGTTACTCTTTGGAGGGTCGGTGTGGACTTGTTGGGCTGAAGGGCGTGTTTCCACACTGTAGGGAATCTAATCTAGTCAAATCTTGATGCTGCTCCCTGCTGCCTGTATGAATCTTTGTTTGAAATTGTCTATTTTTTCCATATTAATGGGATATTATTGTATTGGAGCAGTTAATTAGTGATACTAACTGTTTTGGGTCAGTTAAGCTTTCCAACAGTTAAGTTATTCTAAATTCCATTTTCTTTTGTTTGTATTTCATCTGTAGTGTTTAAGTAAATTCTGGTTTGCTTAAAGGCGAGTGGTTTGACCAGCTGTATCACACCTGGAACAGCCACTTCACATCTGCCTTTAAAATAACGAAAAGTTAGGGTCTAGGTTAGTTTCTTAAAATATTTCAAGGGGGTGTGGCTTTGTCCATAGTGAGAGGCTCTTCAACTCATTGTATACATACCCCCAAAATATACCAGATCTGTATGAGTCCTACTTCCAGCACTGATGTCAAAGCCTGAGGTGTGTTAAATGAAGTATGTTTTAAACACCGTGAGGTTTCCACCTCAGCTATCTTCCTCAGCAGTATGTTCCAGACTACTGTTATGCTGTGGGATGAAAAATCTTTCTCTATACATCCTCCCTAAAGCTGTTGCCATTTCCTTCAAACTTCACTTAAATGTTGACCTTTGATTAAAAATCGCAGCTACATTCTACTTAAGCTGTCCATGCTTCCCCCAGACATGGTCGACGATGCCCTCCACTGCATCTCTTCCACTTCCCGCTCCTCCGCCCTTGAGCCCCGCCCCTTCAACCGCCACCAGGACAGAACCCCATTGGTCCTCTCCAACCACCCCACCAACCTCCATGTACAGTGTATCATCCGCCGTCATTTCCGCCACCTCCAAACGGACCTCACCACCAGGGATATATTTCCTTTCCCTCCCCTATCAGTGTTCCGAAAAGACCACTCCCTCCATGACTCCCTCGTCAGGTCCACAACCCCCACCAACCCAATCTCCACTCCCGGCACCCTTTCTGCAACCATAAGAAATGCAAAACTTGCGTCCACACCTCCCCCCTTACTTCCCTCCAAGGCCCCAAGGGACACTTCCATATCCGCCACAAATTCACCTGCACCTCCACACACATCATCTATTGCATCCGCTGCACCCGATGTGGCCTCCTCTATATTGGGGAGACAGGCCGCCTACTTGCAGAACGTTTCAGAGAACACCTCTGGGACACCCGGACCAACCAACCCAACCACCCCGTAGCTCAACACTTCAACTCCCCCTCCCACTTCACCAAGGACATGTAGGTCCTTCGACTCCTCCATCGCCAGACCATAGCAACACGACGGTTGGAGGAAGAGCATCTCATCTTCCGCCTATGAACCCTCCAACCATAAGGGATGAACTCAGATTCCTCCAGTTTCCTCATTTCCCCTCCTCCCACCTTGTCTCAGTCAAATCCCTCGAACTCAGCACCGCCTTCCTAACCTGCAATCTTCTTCCTGACCTCTCCGCACCCACCCCACTCCAGCCTATCACCCTCACCTTGACCTCCTTCCACCTACCGCATTTCCAACGCCCCTCCCCCAAGTCCCTCGTCCCTACCTTTTATCTTAGCCCGCTGGACACACTTTCCTCATTCCTGAAGAAGGGCTTATGCCTGAAACGTCGATTCTCCTGTTCCTTGGATGCTGCCTGACCTGCTGCGCTTTTCCAGCAACACATTTTCAGCCCTTTTAAGTTTTTATCAGGTTCATAGAATAATTCCAGACAGAAAAAGTATTTTAACCATTGGAGACTGGACCATCACAAATGTATGATATATAAGAGTGTTTGAAGGTGGATAAATCTCCTGGTCCTGACCAGATATATTCAAGAACACTATAAGAGGCTAGAAAAGAAATTACGGGGGCCCTGGCTGATATTTTGGCATCATCCTTAGCCACGGGTGAGGTCCTGGAAGACTGGACGGCAGCGAATGTTGTGCCCTTATTCAAGAAGAGCTGCAACAAAAAACCTGTGACCTATAGACCAGTAAGCATAACATCTGTGGTCGGTAAATTCCTTGAGAAGACCCTGAGATAAGATATACATGCACTTGGAAAGACAGGGTTTGATTAGGAGAAGTCAACTTGGCTTTGTTCATGGGAAATCATGCCTCGCAAATTTGCTAGAGTTCTTTGATGAAGTGACGAGGAAGTTTGATGAGGGCAGGGCAGTAGACATTGTGTATATGAATTTCAATAAGGCCTTTGATGAGATTCCACATGGTAAGCTGCTCTGGAAGAGATGGAATCCAGGGAGAGCTGGTAAATTGGATACACAATTGGCTTGATGGTAGGAAGTAGAGGGTACTACTGGAGGGATGCTTGTCGGACTGGAGGCCAGTGACTAATAGTGTGCGTCAGAGGTCATTGCTGGGTGCATTGCTTTTTGCTATCTTTGTCAATGATTTGGATGAAAATGTACAAGGCATGATTAGTAAGTTCGCAGATGACACTAAAATAGGTAGTATCCTGGACAGTGAGGAAGGTTATCAGATTTTGTAGAAGGACCTTGATCATCTGGGGAAGTGGGCCGAGAAATGGCAAATGGAATTTGACGTAGTTTAGTGTGAGCTCTTGCATTTTGGAAAGTCAAGTCAAGGTAGGAGTTTCATGGTGAATGGTTGGGCCTTAAGGGGTGTAATGGAACAAAGGATTTTGGAGGTCAGATGCACAGTGCTCGACGTGGACCAGGCCGAAGGGCCTGTCCCTTTGCTGTAAGAATGTATGACTCTGCAACAACACACATGTAGGATGATTCTGCCACATTAGATTTGAAGGCTCCAAGTATTCAGTCAATTACTCTCTCAGGTTCTCCCTCAAAATCTTCTCCTGCAAAGTAAACAACTTGAGGTTTTACAGCCTCTTTTCACAGCTGAAATAATCAATCAGAAGCAAAGTCCTTTGCACACCTCTGCACCAACACCCCCTCCCCCCAAGCCCAAGCATAACAAAATCCTTACTACAATGTGGTAACCATGCTGCACACAGCAATCGGGACACTCTCTTGATGGCATGGCGTGGACCAGGAAGCCCGGTAGTATGGCATGAAAGCCTGGAGCAGGACATACGACACACCCTGGCATGGACTAGGAAGCTTGGAACTGGCCATTATTCACAGCATGGTGAAGGAGCAGGACTCTGGCAGCAATATGCTGTAGCATTGGAGAAGGAAAGGTTGGACTCTCTTTAAATTATCGTTTGCATTTTAATCAAACGATAAGTGAATGGCGCTTATATACGAGCGAATATTTTATATTGGAAGCATGTGACAATAAAGGATATTCAAAGCTAAAATCTGCCACAGCCAAAGTTATGTACTGCTACCTATTACCTCGATATGTTTACAATCTGCTGACCACCGATAAAGGTAAGTATCTTATATGAAATCTTAACTATCCTTTTAAAATGCCTTTCCATGATCTGGGAACAATGGACAAGAAACCAAAGATTGTTTTTTTTCCCCTCTGAGCTTCCCAAGTTGCTCCCATTTATTATGTACTCCCTTGTCTTGTTGCTGCTTCCAAAGTGCACAGACAATATACAATACTGAACTGGAACTCTGCACATTAAAGGCTACCGACAGCGAGTATATTGGACAATTGCATTACTTTTAGGTGAGCACGTGTAGTACAGACAATCAGAAATGAGAACATGGTCTCTTTTCATTCTTAAAAATTTCATTCATCATCCTTGGTCATGAATACACGTTCCTACAACTTACTAAGTGGTATTATGCAGGTTGGTATTATTTCTTAATGTTGTCAGGATAACTCTGCGATCCACATTTGTTGACCTTTGGAACACAGTCACAGCACATGAGAAAATGCTGTTCCCTCAAAAGATAAACAACAGGTGAGCATTAGCTCACAGCTTTGTTTCTGAGAATATCCTCAATGCCCATAATGATGAAACCTCCCTAATTATCTACCAGGAGACTGACATCAGGTATAAATAAGAGCAAGTTCCCGGGAAGTGCAGTAAACACGCAAATCTTGTGATAGAAATGCATGAGAAACCAGTAGGTCCAGTGTTTGCCATTTATTATCCCGTCCTTGCTGCTATCGGAGTTCCAGGTGAATTATCTTGTTAATTTCTGACTATGGTAATCATCCAGTATCTGAATTTGAGGGCTACACTAACAGAATAATTTCAACTGTGTTTGCGTTATTGATAAAGTTGTTTTCAGTGAAATACCAGAAATTTAATTTGTTGTAGTTATTGTTGAATTGTAGACAGATACTGTTCTTGCTGAATTGTCACCGTGTGGGTGAAATTTCATCATGTAACTTTCACTGTGGCTGAAATGTGATATCGCATTCAGGTTGGACATGTAAATTTATTTTGCAGTTGACTTTAACAGTTAGACAATAATTCTCTCAAATCATTCATTAATTGTACAAGACAATATCCTTGAATACCTTTTGGAATGAATTTTGTGAAATAAATTGTTTGAAGGACAACGTTAAGTATTCAAAATTTGACCGAATCTTGACAGCAAATATCCTCCACGAAATCAGAAGAATGCTGATTCACTTTAATTTGTTTTGGGATATTTATGAGCAAGATGAATGCAAACGTTTTCAAGACAGAATATGTATTTGAAAGGACACACTTATACAGCCTGTGAAGTGTAATCTCATACTGCTTCATTCCAAACCTCTTTTGCCTCACTTCCCTACCTTGTTCCAGTATTTTCTAGATTTCTTGTAAATGTAATGCCTTAACATGATGTTAGTTTCTGTGTTTCTCTGTTTTCCATAAAGTTTCTTCACAATGCTTCAATTTTTTAATTCTATCGAAATGTTGTAATATAAATCTTGTCAGCTGTATAAGGCTACGTAACAATTGTTCACAATGTAAAGGATCTTTACCAACTTAGGTTAAAATTAAACGTTTTTAATTTTATGTAAAATCCCAGTTGTTTGTTTTTCAAAGTAAAAATCGCAACCCCTTGACATTCTGTCCATCTGTTTCTATTGTAGCTAACCTGGCTGTGATTGTGATCTTATCTCGAAGAAGATGCGGTCTTTCCACAAATATCATATATTATATTGTCTCTATGGCAGTGACAGACCTTCTGGTCGTGGTCACGTTTGTAATATTAAACCGTATTGCTGTGATTTATTTCCAATTCAGTTTCCTGTCTATTACACCAGTATGCAGTGTTCGCAATGCATTAAGTTTTGCAGCCATTGACAGTTCTGTCTGGTTAACGGTCACTTTCACCTTTGATCGATTTGTGGCCATATGTTGTCAAAAGCTGAAATTAAAATATTGCACGAAGAAGGTGGCATCTTGGGTCATAGGATCAGTGTGTGCAGTGTCCTTCATGAAAAATATATGTGCATATTTCCATTTTAAACCGATATACATAATTGACAAAATACCATGGTTCTGTGGCCTAAAACCAGACTATTATACTGCACTGGCGTGGGCTGTATATGACTGGATTCGTTCCATTTTGACTCCGTGTCTTCCTTTCATTCTGATATTACTGCTCAATGTTTTAACTGTCAGGCAGATTTTTGCCGCCAATCGAGCCCGTAGGAGACTCCAGACTCAGGGCAATGGAGAGACTCAGAGTGACCCCGAGATGGAGAAGCGAAGAAAGTCCATTGCTTTACTCTTTGGCATCTCAGGAACATTCATCCTATTATATTTGTTATATTTTGTTACAATCTTTTACGTCCGAATTGCAAATATTCCTTATTCCTCTGGATCTGATGTCGGCAAAACTATATTTATTGTCCAACAAAGTGGGTACATGCTTCAGTTATTGAACCCCTGCATCAATCCATTTATTTACGCAGGGACCCAGAGTAAAATCAGAGAGGAGATAAAGAATGGTGTGAAATATCCATTCAGCCTGTTTGCTAAAATATTTAAAAATTCAAAATGAAAGAAACTAACATGATTCATATCGCAGCATACTTTCATATTGTCCCCTTTTATTGCAAACAATTCTTCCATACAGAGTACCTTTGAAATCTTAAGCTAACGCTCGTAGAATGTGTAGTGAGTGAGGACGATATTAACATGTGCATTTATCATGTAAAGCATTCAGTAAATTCCCAGCTGTATCACATGTTGGTCACTGTAATCCATTTACACTTGGCTGGAGTGCAGTGAATTATGCGGATTTGGCATGTAATGATTTCGCGTTCATGTCCTGTGTACATGTTTGGATCTCATACCCTAAAAATACTTGTAATTGACTTTCAGATGGCACATCCAAAGTTAGTAAAATGACTGCAGGTGTTCAAGCATGCAATGTTGCGATGCTTTCTTTTCCACTGTATAGTACCAGCCCCCAAAAAAAGTTTCTTGGAGGATTAAAATCAACTCAGAAAGAGTGAGGACTGCAGATGCTGGAGATCAGAATAGAGAGTGTGGTGCTGGGATGTTGCCTGACCTGCTGTGCTTTTCCAGCACCACACACTCTATACCCATGAATTTATCTACCAAGTTACATCTTCATATTAACGACAATTGGAATTGCTATTTCTCACCAGACATAGCATTTGATGTGCGTGCCAAGTAGCAGAAAGATGGGATGAATTCAGTACTGCTGCATGTATCCAGCAGGTATTGACATCTAATGACTCTTCTAAAGGGAGTATGACTGGCTCTGAGATCAAGAAAAACTTCAATTCTGGGGACATCAAGGATGAATGGCAGCCAGCGACTCAGGATGGGAGCTGGTGACTAGTAGAGTTCTGCAAGGGTCAGTGTTGGGAGCACAACATTTTGTTTCATGCATTAATGAACCGGATGAAGGAACTAAGAGCATTTTGGTTACATTTGCGATGTTATAAAGGTAGATGGAGGAGGCAGTGAGGCTGCAGGAGGATTAATACAGTTTATGAGAGTGAGCAAAGAAGTGGTCAATGGAATAAAATGTGGGAAGGTGTGAGGTCATGCACCTTGTTGGGATGAATCTTGGCATGGGCTATTTTCTATGTTGGGTAAAAAAGTTTGCAATCTGAAGTGCAAAGCGACTTGGGTCTCCTAGTTCAGGTTTCTCTTGAGAGAACTTGTGGGAGATTCAAGATGGCGGCAGTCTGAACAGCCTGCTGTGTTAGGCTCTGTGCCATACCCTGGGTAGGGTGGGCTCCTACCACTCCCCACACCCCCACTCGTCACCCCAGGGAAGGTTGATAGCTTAAAACTGGCACACTACCTCGAGCTCCTTTAAATTAGAACTTAGAAGGTCTGGAGCTGATATGAAGGTGTACAAGGTGAAAAGCAGATTGGGGAGTGCAGCAGGCAGGGCACTCCCTCACTATGTTGGGCATACCCACAGCCATTACCTTGACTCCTGTGGTAGTGCCCTTGAGTCCAATGGAGCAGCAGCATCTACTCATGGAGTTTACAAAACTTCACGAAAAGCTTGAGGGAGAGCTGGAACCAATCACTGCCATGATGGCGAAGCATGAGCAGGAGATCCGGACCTTGGATCAGCACGTTGAAGCTGTGGAGCAAAGGACTGCGGACTCAGAGGCTGCGACGGAGAGTTCCGAAAAGTGGGTCCCAACCCTACAAGGCCAAGTTCTGGCCCTGCAGGAACAGGTAGATGACCTTGAAAATTAAAGTTGGAGAAGAAAACCTGTGAATTCTGGGCTTACCTGAGCGGGAGGAAGGAGAAAATCTCGCTGAAGTCCTCAAGGGATGGCTTCTGGAGCTGGAGACCGAATCAGGCCGGGTTGGTGTTGAGTGGGCCGACCGGATCATATTACGCAGGTCTGGCCCCCCTCAGTGCCCCTGCCCAGTCCTAGTGCCACTCCAGCAGTACAAGGTAAAGCATTTAATAATTGAAACAGCCAGAAGACTGGGGAAGAGCCCATAGGCGTTGGCTTACATAAAGGCTAGAAAATAATGTATTTTCATGACTTCTCTGGGACTGTAATTAAGAAAAGGAAGGCCTTTGATGAGGTAAAGAAAACTCTGAGATTTAAGCATTCAATACTCCCTGAATGGGAGGGACGTTACCACTCCAACCCACACAAGTGCCACACAGGAATCGATATGTTCTTTGTTCCATTGGTTTGCTTGAACTAGGTGTTAAATGCAGAATTGGGAGTATAATTATTTCGGACGATGTGGCAGTATATTTAACTATTAAGACCAAAGGTAGCGGAGTAGATACGCAGCAATGGCGCGTGGATCTATTTCTGTTGAAGGATGACAACTTTGTTCAGTAATCACAATGGAGTTCAGGAGACCAACAAAGCATTCTTAAGGGGTATGATTATTTCATACTCGGCAAGTAGAAGGAGACAGAAGGGGAAGCAGCAGCGGATGCTTAAAGCCTGGTTGAAGGCAGCTGAATAGGCATATTATACCAGACCATCTGTAGTTAAATTGCAGCGGGTCATGGCTCTCTGGGCTGCTCTTGACTCAGTGTTCACACAAGTGGCGAACTGAGGGGCTTCCTTTGTAAAGCAAAGGCTGTTTGAACATGGGGATAAATCAGGTGGATACCTGGCTCACCTAACTAGGAAGAAAAGTGCACCACAGTCCATTGTGTCCATCAGGGAGAGAGCTGGCAATATTACTCATGAACTGAGGAAGATCAATGCCAGATTTTTGGAGTTCCACACAGAGTTGGAGGGATGTGGGGATTGAAATGCGGGAATGGAATACTTGGACCTTCCTGGTATAAATGCAGATCAGGCCTCCCTTTAAAATGCACCTCTAGCAGTACAGAAGGTGCAGAAGGTGGTAAGGCAGCTCCAAAGTGGTAAGGCACTTGGTCCAGACGGATTCCCAAGTGAATTTTACAAGGAGTTTGTACTCATGTTGGTTGAACCGCTGTTGGGGATGTATGATCATTCATATAGCCAGGACTGTCTTCCACTCTCTCTTAGGAAGGCTAATATCTCCCTCATTCTAAAGAAAAGGAAAGACCCTGAAGATTGTATTGTATCAGCCCATCTCGTTGCTGAATGTGGATTTTAAAATTTTTTCAAAAGTGTTAGCTTTGAGTCTGGAGACTGCCTGTTATTACAAAAGAAGACCAGACAGGTCTTATCAAGGGCTGCAGCTTCTCTAATAATATCAGGCGGGTATTGAATATGGTGCAAATATGTCAACAGAGGGAGATTCCGGGTTTGGTGGTCTCCCTGGATGCAGAAAAGGCTTTTGAGCAGGTGGAATGGTTGTATCTCTTTGCTGTTCGAGATCGTTTTGGTCAAGGAGGGGCCTTCGCTAGGTGGGTGGCAGTGTTATATTAAGACCCCAAGGAGGCGGTTATTACAAATGGGGTTAAGTCGAGTAATTTTGACTTGGAGAGGGATAGCCGACAGGTTTTCCCTTGTCGTCACTCCTGTTCACCTTGGTACTTGAACAACTGGTGAAGGATATTTGCAATGACCCTGAAATAAGAACATTGAAGGTGGGATTTGGGGAACACAAAATCACTCTGTAAGTGGATGATGTCCTTCTGTTTCTAGCTCACCTGGAAAATATCTATACCCCGGTTAATACAAAAATTTAAATTATTTGGTAGCTTTTCGGGATATAGGATAAATTTCAGAAAATCAGAAGTGTTACGGGTTTGGTGGAGGTATCAAATCTGGAGGACGGAATGGAATTTCTCTCTAGATGGTCACACAAAGGTTTTCTCTATCCACAAATTTTTATTCAATATAATTGTTATTACTCTCGTTTTGGCAGCTGTATGGAGCTAACTTTGTATAGCTGTTTGAGAGGATAAATCTGGAGAGACTGCCCATGTCATGGCTTGGCCAGATAGCCTTGATTAAGGTGAATATTCTCCCTCGGTTGCTATATCCTATGAAGATGCTCCCGCTATCATTACCCAAACGGGTGCTGTGGAGGTTTGCAGGATGGCTTGGATCATTTATTTGGTGCTGTAGGTTCCCCTTAATTAAATTTACCAAGTTGCAACTTCCGCAGGATATGAGGGAGGGGTGTGTGGATTTCCCAGATCTGAAGAAATATCAAATAGGAGCTCTGCTGTCATATGTGGGCGAATTGGTGTAAAATGACCCGAAATCGATATGGCTAGATGTGGAGGGCTCGCAGGTGAAGTGTCCCCTCATAAACTTGCTGTTCCTGGATAAAATGAGATCTGTCATTGAGCAATGTGATAGTCCAATTCTCATAAATACAGTAAAAGCATGGAGGATAATGCGGCAGAGAGAGGGCAATTTGCTTAAGACCACACCGTTTACCCTGTTGGGGGGAGCTCCAGGATTCAAGCCCAGGGTCAATGGACTCCAGCTTGAGAGCATGGGATGGTGAAGGAATCTCCTGTCTGGGAGATGTGTTTAAGGGAGAGGTCTTGATGTCTTTTAGCCAATTAGGTCAGAAGTACAGAATCCCTTTTCTGATATTACCAAGTTAGGGAGTATGTACAGAGGAAAACCACGCTCTTGACCCAGCCCTACAAGTAGGATATAGAACGTAGAGTGCTCTGATGTGGAGCGCTCTCTCAGTTAGGACCATATATCATCTGCAAAGAGGGAATGCCTGGGGTGATATGGAGAGACTTCATGAGATTTGGAATCCAGAGTTAGGGGAAGAAATCTCGTCGGAAACATGGGCGGATATATGGGGAAATGTAAAGAAAATTTCAATATGCATTAGGGCACAAGTGACGCAATTGAAAATCCTCCACAGGGCCCATATGGTGCCTGAGAGATGAGCAAATTTTAACAAAGGATCTTCCCTGAAATGTCCCAAATATAAAACTAGTACTGGCAACCTCACACATTGCTTTAGGTCCTGTTACAAGATCCAAAGAAACTGGGGGGCTACAGTGAATTAACTGGAGGGGATCCTGGGAATGGAAGGTAGGGGAGGATCCAGTGTCCCTCCTCTCAGGACTTCCCTCTTCGGATGAGCACAGGAGGAGGTAATTCAACATTCGGATGCATTGTGCAAGGAAAACCATCCTAATGAATTGGATACCGGAAACGCCTCCAGGTCTTGTAGGGTTGTGCCGACTTGTGATGGAGCACGTCTCTCGGGATAACCTGACAAGTATGGTGCACCACAGAACAGAGACTTTTTATCAGACAAGGCGGCCCTTTCGAAATTATATAGACATGGATTTTCGTCGGTATTGATTAGGGTCTTTGCATAATCATGAGGGCCATATATGGTGGTCCGGGGACCCCAACATGACGGAGGAGGGCTGGGGTGGTGGGGAGGAGGCCTGGTATAATCACTGTTGACCCCATGGACAGGAGCCATGGTGGAGGTGCGGTGAGTGGAATAATGTAATATAATATGGAGTTGTGTAATTTAATGTTAGTGGATTGTAATTTAATTTCATGTCATTTTATTTTATTTGAGTTTGTACTAGTTCGGATTAAGTTAAGTAAATAAGAGTCAACTACAATCTGGAGAATAGTGGGCAGTTTTCTGTTCACATTATTGCAATAGAACATAATAATGTGATATAATTTCTATTTTTCTGTACTTTTGTATTTCTTTAATTTTGTTTTTTTGGTTTGTGTTTTTGTACATCAAGGAAAATGTTTTTTCAAGACGTAAGTTCATAAAGTAAGGTAAACTTACAGGTTGAGTCAGTAAGTATAATGTTGTAATTCCTCTCGAGAGGACTTAAATATAAAAGCAGGGATATACTTCTGAACCTTATTAAAGCTCTAGTCAGACCACATTTAGAGTATTGTGATTAATTTTGGACCCCATACCTCGAGAACGATGTATTGGCCCTGGAGAGAGTCCTTGGGAGGTTCATGGAAATGAGCCCAGAAATGAAAGGCTGAAGTTATGAGAAATGTTTGGGTCTGTACACATTGGCGTTTCAAAGGATAAACGAGATGTTACTGAAACTTACAGAAAATTGAACGGCCTGGACAGAGTGGATGTTGGGAAGATGTTTCCATTGGCAGGTGAGGCTGGGACAAGAGGACATAGAGTAAAGGGAAGAGCCTTTAGAACAGAGATGAGGAGAAACTTCTTCAGCCAGAGAGTGGTGAATCTATGGAATTCATTGCAACAGAAAGCTGTGGAGGCCAGTTCGTTGAGTACTGTATATGCTCGTGTCTAAGTTGAATTTTGAACACAGTTTTTTAAAGCTGAAATTAGGGGGTTGACTTATACACAAGGTATTGTTTTCGAGGGGATGAATATTTATCAACAAGATAAATGAAATGGGGAATTTACCTTCCCAGCAGC
The DNA here is from genome assembly GCF_047496795.1 of Chiloscyllium punctatum. Lineage (NCBI taxonomy): Eukaryota > Metazoa > Chordata > Chondrichthyes > Orectolobiformes > Hemiscylliidae > Chiloscyllium > Chiloscyllium punctatum. Next base: position 67,366,035 of record NC_092756.1, on the reverse strand, counting down.
CCCCGGTCCCTGGTTCTGGAATGTTCTTTGTGATATATTCGGGCTGCGCTAAACTGCGGGTAACTGAAACCATCTCTGATAACAAGGTCACCCTGCACTGTCATACCATTACAGTAATTCTGAAAACCTGGAGTGGTGCATGATAGCTAGCAGACTGGAATACCTGCATTGTCGCGGTATGGCCAGCAGACTGGAAAGCTGGAGCGGAGTGCAACTGGCAGGCACACTGACTCATAAATGTGGATCTATAACTGTAAAGAACTTGGGTTGACTTACACACATGAATGTTTGGCCTAAACTAAGGGGTCTATGTATATATGAGATCAACCTATACACATGCAGAGATTGTACATTTAAAACAGAGATAGTTAGGTTCTTGTTTGTCACAGGTATCAAAGGTTACAGGGAGAAAACAGGAGAATCGGGTTGAAGAAACTGATCAGCCATGATTGAATGGTGGAACAGACATGATGGGCCAAATGGCCTAATTTTTATTCCTTTGTCTTGTGGTCTTATAGCGTTATAGAATACTGAACTAACAGAATACTGAGTTTAATACTGAATCTGATACACCACATTGGGATGATCTACTAGATCTCTGTTCAATAGCTTAGTGTACTAAACCAAGCACTCTGTACCCAGCTGTAACTTCACCAACTGAGGCCATCTCCCCATCTCTACATGCTCAGGATAAGTTAATCATGGAATATGATGCTGCAAGAAAGCATGTCACTGTGTGTCCACATAACCATATCCTAGAGTTTAAGGACTGGACACAAAACAATTTAATAGATCTTCAAATGTGAATTATTTCTTCAACTGGTTTAGCTTCCTCCATATAACGTATTGGCCAGTACAATGTGTTAAGATGTGCACCCTCTGACGCAGCTCAGTGACAGCCAATCAGCACGATAGAAGTCACAGGGTCAACACTTACTATCCACTTCCTAAGGTTATTCAGTTCCAGTCAATAATCACACTGTATTCCGGTGGTGAATGCTAACTGCCCCTCCCTGCAGCAGCTGGACACTGGACACATTGCACACAACAGAACAACCACATCCAAGTTCATGTGTGATTTATATTTGGAAAGGTTTTACACCGACAGCATTTGGTTTGAAAATATTCTGATCCAGAATCAGAAATCTGACTGATTTTGAAACTTTCTTTTTACAAACAGCGTTGAAAGCCTGTCAGAGCACGGGGTCACTCAAAAAAATTGAGAACAGTGGTAGATACCACCGAAACAAAGTTGACAATCAACTTATGAATGTGTGAGGCAAGAGTTATGCATTTAATGTCACTGTGTTATAATATAATGACCTGGAATAATGAACAAAATGTCTCCACATGGCGTAATGTTGATATTAGTAGAAAAGAAATCCAGAAATTTCTGTGAAAGCTCGCAAAACATGGATACAAAGACAGGGAGGAGGTAGTGAGGACTGCAGATGCTGGAGTTAGAGCGGAAGAATGTGGTGCTTGTAAACCACAGCCGGGTAGGCAGCATCTGAGGAGCAGGAGAATCGATGTTTCAATCATAAGCTCTTCATCAGGAATGAGGTATGTGGTCAAAGGGGGCTGAGAGATAAATGGTGGTGGCTGGTGGGGGGCTAGGGGCAAGTTAGCTGGGAACGCGATAGATAGATGAAGGTGGGGGTGAAGGTCTCTGGGACATGTCTGAGATATCTGAACCAACCAATCCCACCACCTTGTGACTGAACCCTTACTCCCCCTCCCACTCCACCAAGGACATGCAGGGCCTGAGCCTCTTCCATCGTCAAACCCTAACCACCCGACGCCTGAAGAAGGAATGCCTCATCTTCCACTTTGGGACCCTCCAACTCCAAGGCATCAATGTGGATTTCACCAGTTTCCTCATTTCCCCTCCCCCCACCTTATCCCAGATCGAACTTGGCACCACCGTCTTGAACTGTCCGACATGTCCATCTTCCTTCTCACCTATCTGCTGCACCCTCTTCTCCGACTTATCACCTTCACCCCCACCTTCATCTACCTATCGCATTCCCAGCTACTTCGCCCCAGGCCCACACCCACTCCCCCCTCCATTTATCGTTCAGACCACTTAGGCTACGAGACTCATTCCTCATGAAGAGCTGATGCTTGTAATGTCGATTCCCCTGCTCCTTAGATACTGCCTGACCAGCTTTACTTTTCCAGCACCACATTCTTCGACATGGATCCAAAGACAGCTGATTACATTACTATCTATAGGCAATTCCAGAATTGAAAACTCATTTCAATAACGCTGACATTGATTATAACATTTATTCTGTAAGAAGCCATTTGGGTTCCTTTTTTGAAAGATGTCTACCTTGTTTACTTAGTTTAGATTGTTTGTGACACCTGAACAAGAGCACTCTGGATGGCTCTTTCCTTAGTAATGGGTTGTGGGCAATACATGTTCACCCACATCACATGGGCAAAGATAACGAGGAAATTAGGACAGATTACAAATAAATCCAGCAACTCATGACTGGGCATCCATGAGGTGCTATGGGCCATCATCAACAACAATCTGTACTCCAGCACAATCTGTAACCCCATGGCCTGCCATTTCATCAAAGTCAGGGACCAACTCTAGTTCACTGGAGAATGCAGCTTGGAATGCCAGTTGCAGAGCCAGGCATACCTAAAAATAATGTGTCAACCTGGAATAGCAACTAGACATGACTACTTGCATGCTAAGCAGCAGAAGAGCTAAGCAATCCCATTACCAACAGATCAGATCAAAGCTTTGTAGTTCTATCACATCCGGTCGGTGAATGGTGGTGGGCAATTAAACAACTCGCTGGAGGAGGAGGCTCCACATATATCCCTCTCCTCAATGACAGAGGACACCAACACATCAGTACAAGTGCAATGCTGAAGTATTCACAGCCAGAAGTGCCAAGTAGCTTACCTATCTCAGACTTCTCCAGTGGTTCACAGCATTACACATACCAATCTTCAACAATTTGGCTCTCTATTCCATGTGATATCAAGAAATGATGGATGCACTAGATGTTGCAAAGCCTCTGGTACCTGACATTCAGGCATTAGTCCTGTGCTGCAGGACTTGCTGCTCCCCTAGACAAGCTCTTCCAGACAAGCTGAAAAATGAATAGCATTTGTGGATCACTGGAATGTAAGCAGAGCACCAGGTATACAAAGGGTAAACTTGAACAGGGAAAATTTCATTGTAGGTCCCTCAGCTGTAGGCTTTCAACTTTCTGTCCGAGGTACCACCTCCATGTGATTTGACATGCTCTCTTAGAAGGCAGCACACACCTAACTACATACATAATGCTCCTCCCCCTTTATTTCAATACTCCCCTTAACTCTCTCTCTCTCTATATATACATATATATAGTTATATAAACAAAGATTTTTGAGAAGATTTGTAACTCAGGTTGAGAATATGGATGTAAATTTCCTCACTAAGCCGGATGGTTTGTTCTCAGATGTTTCATCATTTTGACTGGGTAATGCCATTAGAGTCTCTGGTGGTATGTCCTGCCTCTCTATTTATAGGTCTTGGTTTCTTAAGATGGGTGCTGTCATTTCTGGGCGTTTTAAGGGATGGTAGTAAGGTCTAAATCGATGAGTTTATTGATGGAGGCCTGAGGAATTCTTGTGCGTGTCTTTGTTTCACTTATCCTAGGATGTGTGTATTGTCCCAGTCAAATTGGTGTCCTTCTTTGTCTGTATGTATTGAAACTAGTGATAGTGGGTCATATTTTTTGCTGGCTAGTTGGTGTTCATGTATCCTGCTGACAAGTTTCCTGCTTGTTTGGCTGATGTACTGGGGTTTTTTTTTAAAGTTCTTGCATGGTATTTTGTAAATGACGTTAGTTTTGCTGGTGGTATCTAATGGATCCTTTAGGTTCATTAGTCGCTGGTTTGTGTTGGTAGGTTTGTGGGCTACCATGATGCCAAAGGGTCTGAGTTGTCTGGAAGTCTTTTCTGATATACCTTTGATGTAAGGTAATGTGGCTATAGTCTGCTAGTTTGGGTTTGTTTCTGAGGGATCGGCAGATTGTGTTTATTGGGTACCCACTTTTCTTCAAAACATTGTATTGGTATTTTTCTTCTTCTGTTTGTAGTTCTTGCATGCAGCAGTGTGACGTAGCTCATTGAAATAATATTTTGATGCAGTTCCATTTGTGGGTGTTGGGACAGTTAGTCATGTAGTATATATGTCATGCATCCAGCATTACTAACTATTACATTACAGGCATTGTTCCTGACATGTAAACGTCAGAAATATTGGCAAAAAAAATAGAAACAGAAAATGATGCTTCCATAGTCTACATTCAAGTGATCAGTCTCTCAGGAGGTTGGCGATTCCTGGAAGAAGTTCTCCATGTTTCAGAAACCTTTTCTGATGCAGTCTCAGGGGCATCCAGAAGCCCCTGTTTTTCTGCAGATATGTCCCTCTTTGATTGGCCGCTATTAGCCTTTGACACTGCTGTTGTCCCGCCTTTGGGTATGGCCATCCTTGGCTCAGAGACGCATGACTTGATTGACACCACTGGTTCCACTTGGTCTGGCTCAGTATTTGGAGGGTCTTCTACTTGCTGCTGAGGTGTGGTGTTCAGCTGCTCCACATGTCTCCTCCACACCATTTAGAACATAGACCATGGAACAGTACAGGCCTTTTGGCCATTTTTGTTATACCGACCTTTTATCCTACTCTAAGATCTAACTAACTGACATACTTTTCATTTACTATCATCTGTGTGCCTATCCAAGAGTTGCTTAAATGTCCCTAATGTATCTGACTCTACTACCACAGCTGGCAGTGCATTCCACGCACCCACCACCCTCTGGTTAAAGAACCTATCTCTGACATCTCCCCTAAATCTTCCTCCAATCACCTTAAAATTATGCCTCTCATGATATGTATTTCCGTCTCTGACTATCCACTCCATCTATGCCTCTCATCGTCTTGTACACCTCTATCAAGTCACCTCTTATCCTTCTTGATTCCAATGAGAGAAGACCCAACTCCCTCAACCTTTCTTCATAAGACATGCTCTCCAGTTCAGGCTGCATTCTGGTAAATCTCCTCTGCACCCTCTCCAAAGTTTCCACATCCTATCTATAACAGAGGTGACCAGAACTAAACAAGAAATTCCAGTGGGATCTAACCAGGGCTCTATAGAGCTGCAGCATAACCTCCTGGCTCTTAAACTCAAACCTCCTGCTAATGAAAGGCAACACACTATATACCTTCTTAACATCCATATTAAAATTGGGTGGCACCTTTGAGGAATATGTGGATGTGGATTCCAAGATCCCTCTCTTCCTCCACAGGAAGGAAGAACCCTGCAGTCTACATTCAAAGTTGACCTTCCAAAGTGAATTGCTTCACGCTTTTCCAGGTTGAACTCCATCTGCCAATTCCCAGCCCAGGATTTCACCCTCATCTGCAAAAAAGCCCTGTATCAGCTACTCCTCCACTGGGATCCATTTGTCACAAAATATATAATTCCCGGCCAAAACACATGACCATGCAGTTCCCGTCCTTCTGACTATCGGCCATTCTCGATCTCACTCAACCACCGCTCTGGTCTCTGCTGGATGTGGTAAGTCAAATGTGGTTCTCAGCTGGTGGTAGAACATTAAGGACACCGACGAGTGCTGCATCATTGCATGTGTCATGTTCCTGTAGATGCTGAGGAACCTTTAGAATTGTCATCCTAGCAAACCCTCCCCTTGAGAGGCCTTTAAGTCTGCTTGACGGATTGTTTACAATTCTCCGCCTGGCCATTTGTTGCAGGATGATAGGGAGCTGGCCTCAATTGGCTGACTTTGTGATTTTTCACTTACTCCTTGAAACTTGAACTAGAATCTGTAAACTATTGGCACTTGTGAATTGTTTTGAGTTCCTGAACCTGGCAAATATTTTTTCCAGTTGGTGCACCGTTGCTTCCGCTGATACTGACTTCATGGCTGCCACTTGCAGACAATTAGAGTGAGTATTTTGTGACCACAAGTAACATCTGTCCTTCTCCTGGTCCTGTGAAATCAACACAAGTCCACTGCCATGATGATTGAGGCCATTCCCATGGGTGAAACAATGACAGTGGCAGCACCTTCCTTAATACTGCACAAAATTGGAATTACCCCACTTTCTCCTCAAGTCATAGACTCCATCTTCTGCCAGCAAAAGAGGTTCCTGATCATTTTTTTCATTCACATTGCACCGCGGCACCCTTGGATACACTTATTCCAAAAATTATCCTCTGAATGGGGAAGGGTTAACAACTCACATTCCACACACGAAACATCCATCTGATATGGACAGTTCCCACCGACTGGACAGACAAAGGCTGAGTTATGGGTGGTTTCTATGACAAGTTCTTCCTTCCAGGCCAAAGTCAATAGCACACTTCATTGTGAGTAGCGTTCAACACTTGACTCACAAACACAAGTACTTTGTCTTCTGGGCAAAAGTATATAATTTTCAGTTGCAGTCAAGAACATCCTCATTTCCTGGTGTGGTAGCTACAGCATCTGCCTTGCCAATATTCTCTCACTGTTGGTTCCTGATCTCACATGAAGTAGGCTGACAGTACCAGTGCCCATCCCTGCAGGTGTGCTGCTGACATGAATAGTATTCCTATGTATGGGCCAAAAATGGAGGTTAGTGGCCTGTGGTCTGTCAGCAGCCTGCCATAAAGGACATGTCTGTACATCTTAACACCGTCACAATTCCCAATCTTTCCTTTTCCACTGGGGCATTCTTAACCTCTGTCATTAATGATGTCGATGAGAACACAATGGGCCTTTCCTCTCCATTCAGCAAGATCTGTGACATCCAGTGCCAACCCCATAAGGCAAGGCATCACATGTCAACTGCAGTGGCAACTTTGGTCAAAACGAAGTAACACTTCGGATATTTTTAGGGTTTTTTTCACTTCTCCGCAAGCTTCTTCACATTCCGACGTCCATTTCTACAGCCGCCATTTACCCAGAAACTAATGCAGGGTTGCCAAATCAGGCAGGAATTTGCCATAGTAACTTACAAGTCACAGGAGTGATCCCAACTGAGAAACTTTCTCTGCTAAAGGCACCTTGATGTGAACTTCCATTTTCTTCAGCACTTTGTGCAGTCCCTCACCATCGGTTTATGGCCAGATACTGGATGGAGTCCTTAAAAAGAAAACTCACATTTTTCCCATTTTCCTTGTAGGCCATGCTTCTGCAACCTTTTCAGGATTTCTTATAGGTTGCTCAAATTATTATTTTCCGAGGATCCAATAACCAAACTTTCAGCCAAATACTGCTGGACACCCCGTTATTCCCGTTATTGATTTGCAATTTGCTCCATGGCCTTCTCAAACAGACATGGTGCTGACATAATTCCAAATGGAAGTTGCTTGCAGCAGAACTGTCCCCTGGGTGTCACTGTCATCAGTGGTGGCTGGGACTCCTTCATGACTCCCAGCTGTGATCAGGAATGCGACAGATCCATTTTTGAGGATTCCTTTTCCCCAACCAGTCCACGGAAGAGGTCCTCAATGAGTGGAAGTGGGAATTGATCCTCACACAGGCCTGAGTTGACTCTGAACTGAAAAGATGCCACAAGTCCTCACTGTGCCTTCTGTGTTGAAGAAAGGAATGATTGGAATGGCCCAGCTATTGGTGGTTCCTGGTTCCAATGCTCCCATCTTCACCAGTCATTCCACGTCTGCCTTCCACTTTGGGCGGATTGCATAAAGTACTGTTCACACCTTCAGATTCATTGGATGAGCCTCCTGCCTCAACTGATGTTTGATTTCTATTCCTTTCTTTTGTGTCAGGGCTACTTTGAAGACATCTTAATACCTATGAAAAATCTATTGCGAATGTATTTTGAAACCATCAAGGTGGTAAAAACAATGACTGCAGATGCTGGAAACCAGATTCTGGATTAGTGGTGCTGGAAGAGCACAGCAGTTCAGGCAGCATCCAAGTAGCTTCAAAATCAATGTTTCGGGCAAAAGCCCTTCATCAGGAAACCCTTCCTGATGAAGGGCTTTTGCCCGAAACGTCGATTTCGAAGCTACTTGGACGCTGCCTGAACTGCTGTGCTCTTCCAGCAGCACTAATCCAGAATTTTGAAACCATCAGCCTATTAACTATCCCCCATGTTAACTTTAATTGCTGTAACCAAGAGTATAGGCATGCTGGCACGCTGTTCCCTAAGCTGCATTTTCACCACTACATAGACCTTCAGTAACACCAGTTGTTCTGTGTATGTCTGCAAAGCTGTTTTGGCAGGCTTCACCGGCACTTCCCTTAACTGATTTCTATATATCACTTCAGGATTCAGAGACAACACTGCACACACATTCACTCCCATTTGAACTTCCTTCTCCTATAATTTACGAAGAGCTCAGAAACAATTAGCTTCACCCGATCCTGATGTGATGTTTAAGCAAAACTCCACTGACTCCGGGCCTCCGATCTCTCCTGCAGACCCGACTGATTCCTCCTCATTCCCGAGCTGGCAGCATGTGTCTTAAGCATTGCCCACTGAATTGTCTCCTTGAGAGGCCCATTCCCTGGCTTGGGGCAAATTCTGGCAATAGGACTAACTTGTTCACATCTGCAGCACTGGGATTCTCGATTCCAACACATTGACTCCTTGTGTCCACTCTTGACGCATTGGTGGCATTCGGTAGTGGATATGACACTCTGGGAAAAACAATGACTGCAGATGTTGAAAATCAAATACTGGATTAGTGGTGCTGGAAGAGCACAGCAGTTCAGGCAGCATCCAACGAGCAGCGAAATCAACGTTTCGGGCAAAAGCCCAACGTTGATTTCGCTGCTCGTTGGGTGCTGCCTGAACTGCTGTGCTCTTCCAGCACCACTAATCCAGTATATGAAACTCTGCTGAGTATCTGCTACTTGATGCACTCAGGCATTATCACTCAACTGGGTTACTGCTCTGGTGGCCAACTCTATCGAGGGAGCAATTTCAAAAGCTGCCTCCGGGACACTTCTTGATAATGGCTTCCATTTGAATGCTTCTTGTCTGAGGACATAAACTGAACAGTGTCGCAAAGCACTTTGTTCTCCATTACGTAAGCAGTAAAACATTCAGAGTAAAGCATCCAACTTTCTGTCTTTTCATCAAATGGTTCCATTGCTACAAATTGACACACCTCTTTATTTTCCCATTGTTGGGAATTTTCCTTGCCACCTGAGTAAAGTAGCCATTCACAGCCTGAATCACCGTAATGAATGCTCCTGTGTCTACCACTCCCTCACCGACCCTGCTGGCATATCGTTCTTCCCTGGTATAGACTGCAGACTGAGTCCCCTTGCAGTCGTACTCCATTGTGACTTTGGTAAGTAGTTGGGTTAGTATTCCCCTCTTCAGCCATTGGCGATGGCCTGGGTCTCCTCAGAACAATCACTATTGGCCCACTCCATATGCATACAATTCTTCCTTGGTGACAACCGCAACTCAAGTCCCGTCGCAACTGCTTCCCTTGAAATCTTCAAAATCCTGCGTTATTACTAAAGTTCCAGATGATGTCTTTGCTCCTGACAAACACACCATTCACTCAGATTCTGTGGGCCATATTCGATTCTTATCAACCAGTTATTATATTTTTGCTTCACATTGAACCATAAATAGAACACAAAGTAGGAGGAAGATAAACTTGAACAGGGAATATATTGTTGTGGGTCTCCCATGTCCACAATTAGTTTCAGACTTGAACTAGCTCCAATGTTCAGGTCACCTGATTAACTCTCCTAAAATGGCAACACACAGCCAGCTACACATGTAACAATATTTTTCCTGTAATGATTAACGCGCAATTTGGATTCCACCAGCGCCACACAGGTGCTGACCTCATTACAGCCTTGGTTCACACATGGATAAAACAGCTGAAAAGCAGAGGTGAGGCTTCAGGGGAGGTGATGGCCTAGTTGCATTATTGTTGCACTGCTAATGCCGAGAACCAGGAAATTCTCTGGGGACCTGAATTCAAACTCTGTCTCAGCAGATGGTGAAAATTTAGTTCAGTAAAACAATCTGGAATTAGGAGTCTAATGAAGATCATAAAACCATTGTCTTCTGTTGAAAGGAAATGCTTCTGATTCACAAATGCCCTTTAGGGAAGGAAATTGCTATTCTTACCTCATCTGGCCTACACATGAATAATAGCTATGGGGTTCATTTGGAACTGCCCTCTTGGGTCTAACCAGTGATACCCTTGTGGAAAAAGTGAGGACTGCAGGTGCTGGAGTACCAGAGTTGAAAAATGCGGTGCTGGAAAAACACAGCAGGCCAGGCAGCATCCGAGGAGCAGGAGAATCGACATTTCGGGCATAAGCCTGAAGAAGGGCTTATGCCCAAAAAGTCAATTCTCCTGCTCTTCGGATGCTGCCTGGCCTGCTGTGTTTTTCCAGCACCACATTTTTCAACAGTGATACCCTTGTCTCAAGAATGAACTTTTTAAAAAAATGTGACAGCCCTTGACATCAAGGCCTCATTCCACTGTGTGTGGTAGCACAGAATCTGAGCAAAAGTAGAATCAATTGGTATCAGGGAGCAAACTCACCACATAGCTGTCATACCTGATATGTAGGAAGACAGTAGTGATTGTTGGAGGTCAGTAAGCTCAGCTCCAGGACATCACTGCAGGAGATCCTCGGAGTGACATCCTAAACCGAACCATCTTCAGCTGCTTCACCAATTTCCTTCTCCCCATCATCAAGTCAGATGTTCGTTGATGATTGCACGATGTTCAGCACAATTCCCCACTCCTTAAATACTGAAGCTGTCAATCGCCAAATGTAACAGTCTGCAGGCTTGGGCTGACAAGTAGTAATTAACATTCATGCCATACATGGGAAGCCAATGCCTATCAAAAAGAATCTAACCATTGCTTCTTGGTACTCAATGATATCACCATCACTGGATCCCCCACTTGCAACATCCTGATTGTTATCATTGACCAGAAACCCAGCTGAACTCACCAAATAAACCTCCAACAGCACATTACAAGCTCACAATAAGTTACTCACACCGACAGCCTTTCCACCATCTTCACGAAATACTCCCCACTTTCCTGGCAACGCCAACGCTCAAGAAGCTTGAGTACGGTTTCGGACAAAGCAGCCCACTTGATTGATTGTTCTGACTGTCCACATCATCCATTCTCTCCACCAATGATGCCTCATTCCAGCAGTGTATGCTATCTGCAAGATGCACTGTAAAATTCACCAAAGGTCGTCTGACAGCACCTTCCAAGCCCTTTCATTAAGAAGACCAGGAGCAGCAGGTACATGGGAATATCACCACCTGCAAATTCACCTCCAATCCACTCTCCATTCCGACTGAAATAATATCACTGTTCCGTCACTGCCCCTGCTTGAAATCCTGAATTTTTTTCTGTCAGGACATTATGTGTTAATCTACAAGATGTGGACTGCATGTGTTTAAGAATGAAACCCTTTTCAACGGCAGCTAGGTACAGGCAATAAATGCTGGGCAGCCGGCCAGTGGTATCCACGTTCTATGTGTGAATAAAGAAGTTAAAAATATGTATCTTTTATATGTTGTTGCCACTACAACATCAGAGATCTTTCTATTTTTGTTTTAATCCTTGCAGGTTGTTTTCTAAGTCTCTGCTTGGATGAACATTTGCCCAGAATGTACATACTCACATTGCGTTATTGAAGTTAACATTATGACAGAACACAATACAAATCAGACAAACCTTTTGGTACTGGGCACTTCCAAGATCCCTGCTACAGTCTGACCAACAGAGAATCACAGCATCAGCTCCTGTCCCAGTTTTAGAAATCAGCTGAGCCTGGCACTAAATGACCTGCTGCTCTGCATTTCTATGATTCATTTCCCAAAATAAAGCATCGTAGGTCACCTCATTGATGTCATAACACAACACGATATAACCTTCCTATTTCATCATCAAATGAGGTCATTGATCAACCTCATGTGTTCCTTACGTTGACCAACAAAAAGGACAGAATACATGTGGCACTTCTAGTTCACAGCCTTGTACCCTACATTCAATCAGCAGCCATATGATGGATTTTATCATTCCAAGTACAATTCAACCACACTTAGAAACCAATTGTGATGATGTTGCTCCATTAAACATGGTTTTGTTGTCCTTGGTTATTTTTCAGAGAGGTTGTTAAAGATACAGACTCTGGAAAGTCTAATTGAAGGGGTTTTGAGCCAATTTGATTATAGCTAACAGATACTGTCTCAGGCAGAAGGCTTTCAAGTTTTTTTTAAAAATAAACACTTGAACAATGACAGGGGAGTGGCCAGTTCTCCCATCTCAGCTTTTCTCTGGTTTGGTTTGAGTTTTTGCAATAGTGTTGAAAAGCTGCTGGACCCAAAGAAGCAGGTTCATGCTGATCCTCCTCTCTCTGTCATCTCTCCGCTAAGACTCTGTGTTTGATTTTGCCTTTTGGGCCAAGCAGTGTTTATGCAAGTTGTGGCAAGTATTTGGAACAGCATCATTACATTGGTACAGTCTGCTAGGTTAAGTTATCTTTTCTCTTTTGTTTGTGTTTCATTTGATAATCTTGCAAATAAATTGTGTACTGTTTGAAACTGAGTGGTTTGACCAGCTGCATCACTCCTGGAATATCCATGTTACATACATTGTATACATCCGTAATGGGACTTGAAGGCAGAACAATTGGCTCGATGTATAGCCATTGCCACCGTGACACAAGAGCTTTCCAACATTTGCTGTGATTTGAACAATTCTGAAATGAGCAAGGAATCATGACCTGAACTGGAGTCAAACCACGGACGGAATTAAACATGCTAAGTCTTAACCAGACACCACCAAGGGACAAAATTTCTGGTTAGAAATCTCTTGCATTCCCATATGATACATGGTGATATTGGTGACCAATATCCTGAAACACAGAAGTTTTAAGCTAGAAACGATAGCGACCCTTTGTTTCTTGTCCAACATTCAATATAATCAGAGCTGATCCTCAATCACATTCTACTATCTCGCTTTCTCCCCATGACGCTTGATGCCTTTAAAACTCAAACAATTATCTGCCTCTTTCTGTGAATATATTCAGTAACTTGATCTCCACTGATTTCCATGGTCGGGGCTTCCAGACGTTCAGTTCCCTTTTAGTGGATAAATGTTTCCTCATCTTAGTGATTTAGTTAAAAGTCATACAATACCACGTTATCATCCAAAAGGTTTATTGGGAAGTACCAGCTTTCTGAGTGCTGCTCCTTCCTCAGATTGCAAGCTGATGAAGGAGCAGCGCTCTGAAAGCCTGTACCTCCAAATAAACCTGTAGACTATAACCTGGTGTTACGTGATTTTTTTACTCTTGCAATGAAGACCAGGCTACCATTTGCCTTCCTCCTGTTCACTGCACGTGTCTGTCTGCTTTCAGTGACTGGTGTACAAAGTCCCTGGAGCACTTCGTATATCAATACTTTTACCAGCATTTAAATAGCATTCTTCGTATATCAATACATTTACCAGCATTTAAAAAACATTCTTCCTTTCTCTTTTTGTTTACAAACCGAAGTTTATAACTTCACATTTGCTGCATTGTACTTCATCTATCACACATTCTTTGTTCACTCACTTGACATGTCTGAATCACCTGTTGCCTATTTACCTCCCTACAACTCACAGCCACACTGGTTTGTGTTGTCAGTGAAGTCGGGAATGTGACATTTGGTTCCTTCAACCCGATCATTTATATGTATCGGGATTAACTTGGATCAATATACTGATCCTTCTGGGACGCTGCTAGTCACTGCCTGGCACTGTGGCAGGGGTGGAATGTTGGCAGAGTGGTTGGCACCGCTACCTCACAGAATCAGGGACTGGTGTTCAATTCCAGCTCCATGTGGAGCTTGCACACACTCTGTGTCTGTGTGGGTTTTCTCTGGGTGGTCTGGTTTCCACCCACAAAGGTGTGGAATTTAAATGCCATGCTAAATCTCCCCATAAAATGCAGCGATATGCAGGCTAGGTAGTTTAACTGCATTAAATGTGGGGTTATGGGGCTAGCATAGGATGCTCTTCACAACTGCCTAGATTAGAGTGGTGCTGGAAAAGCACAACAGGTCAGGCAACATCCAAGGAGCAGGAAAGTTGACGTTTCGGGCAAAAGCCCTTCATCAGGAATATGTGATTATTTTCCTGAAATGTTGATTCTCCTGCGCCTCAGATGCTGCCTCACTAGATGTATTTTTCCAGCATCACACTTTTCGACTGCACAGCCCTCTGCCCAGACAGTGCCAGAGATCAGGTTCTGGTCCTGGAGCATCATGAGTCCTCACTCTGGCCACCACCGCTTCTACTAACCACCCTCTGACAACGTTGCAGCTTTCCAATGATGTCAAAAGGTGAAGACAAGAAATGGCAAAGAATAAGATGGTAAAGAGAGACACAGAGCAAGAGAGAGATAGATACGGCCAGCCTGGACCTTATGGTTTCAGACGTCCTACCACAGAGGCTGTCGCTGCCATTTTGCATTCTGAGCAGTTCAATCATCTTGTTAATGTTTCCCGTGTTTAAAATTATGCACCATTATTGAAGGGACTTTACGGTTAGAGTGGGCAGGGCTCCATACAAGTGCACATTTTTCCAGGATCATGTCCAGTGTTCTCAATGTTATTGTGACTGGAGTCATCTGGACTAAGGGAGAACATAGAGTCATCCAAATGCCTCTTAAATGTTGCAATTGTACCAGCCTCCACCATATCCTCTGGCAGCTCATTCCATACACGTACCACACTCTGCATGAAAAAGTTGCCCCTTTGGTCTCTTTTATATCTTTCCCCTCTCACCCAAAACCTATGCCCTCTAGCTCTGGAGTCCCCAACCCCAGGGAAAAGACTTTGTCTATTTATCCTAAACATGACCCTCATAATTTTGTAAACCTCTATAAGGTCACCCCTCAGCCTCCGATACTCCAGGGGAAACAGCCCCAGCCTGTTCAGCCTCTCCCTGTGGCTCAGATCCTCCAACCCTGGCAATATCCTTATAAGTCTTTTCCGAACCCTTTCAAGTTTCGCAACATCTTTCCGATAGGAAGGAGACCAGAATTGCATGCAATAATCCAATAGTGGCCTAACCAATGTCCTGTATAGCCGCAACATGACCTCCCAACTCCTGTACTCAATACTCTGACCAATAAAGGAAAGCATACCCAACGCCTTCTTCACTATCCTATCTACCTGCGACTCCACTTTCAAGGAGCTCTGAACCTGCATTCAAGGTCTCTTTGTTCAGCAACATTCCCTAGGACCTTAACATTAAGTGTATAAGTCCTGTTAAGATTTGCTTTCCCAAAATGCAGCACCTTGCATTTATCTGAATTAAACTCCATCTGCCACTTCTCAGCCCATTGGCCCACCTGGTCAAGATTCTGTTGTAATCTGAGGTAACCCTCTTCGCTGTCCACTACACCTCCAATTTTGGTGTCATCTGCAAACTTACGAACTGTACCTCATATGCTCGCATCCAAATCATATATGTAAATGACAAAAAGTAGAGGACCCAGCACCGACCCTTGTGGGATTCCACTGGTCACAGGCCTCCAGTCTGAAAAACAATCCTCACCAACACCCTCAGTCTTCTATCTTTGAGCCAGTTCTACACATTCCTCAGATGTCTTCTTGATGGGAGGCCAGTGGAAAGGTACTTGCTACAGTATCCTCAATAGGCATATGCCCATTGTATTTCTGTGCTCTTGCAGTGAATTTGCTGGTCAATTTGAGCTCCATAATGGTAATAATTGGAGAATTGGCGATGATGGGTATCTTTAATTTTGATAATTTGATGTGTGTTTGCTTTATGTCCTACTTTACTTTTGTTCTGCAGGTGGCCATTTTCAATCTCAGGTTATATATTTGCTTAACGAACTGGTAGATTCGTTCTCAGATGTTCCATCACCAGGCTAGGTAACATCATCAGTGAACCTCTGATGAAGCACTGGTGTTCTGTTTGTGTCTTGGCCTGTTGTGGTGGGCGATATCACTTTCAGTTCTGTTTCTGAGAGGTTGGTAAAGGGGTCCAAATCTATATGTTTGTTAATGGAGTTCTGGTTTGATTGCCAGGTGTCTAGGAATTTTTTGTCTTTGTTTAGCCTGTTCCAGGATGGACGTATTGTCCCAGTTGAACATGCTCCCTCTTCATCTGTGTGTATGAATACCAGTGATAGTTGGCCCTGTCTTTTAGTGGCTAGTTGGTGCTCATGTATCCTTGCGGTTCTTTTCCTGCCCCTCTGTCCAATGTAATTTTCATTGAGTCTTTGCAGGGTATTTTGTATAAGACATTCATTCTGCTGGTTGTTGGAACGAGGCCCTTTAAATTAATCAGGAGCTGTTTGAGTGTGGTGGTAGGTTTGTGAGCTACCATGATGCCTCAGGGCAGGAGTGGTTTGGTCATTATCACTGATGTATGGCAGCGTGTTAGTACTAAGAGAAGCCGAGGAAAAACACCTCTACAATATATTCAGGGACAATGGGTACCCAATAACTGCAGTCTGCCGATTCCTGCACAACAGACCTAAACAAGAAGACACAACACGCCCAGAGACTGTAGCCACCCTAGCATACAACAAAGACATCTCGGAGATGACAACCAGACTACTCCAGCTCCTCAGAATCATGGTAGCCAACAAACCTACCACCACACTGAAGCATCTCCTAATAAATTTAAATGACCCCATACCAACAACTAGCAGAACAAACATCATAACTTGATAATATAAGGACAGTGACCAGTTCTCCCAGTTCTGGTTATTCCTACTTTGTGTTTTAGCTGTAGCAGTCACAAGATGTGTGAATCCAGGGGAATTGCAAGTTTTAGTAAAGAATTCCTCTGATTTTCTTCTGAGATTTCTCTCTTGATGCTGCTCTCTCCTGCTTGTTTGAATCTGTGTTTGAATTTACATCTTTTTCCAAGGTGAGTGTTTATGGGATGTTCCTGTATTAGAACAGTTAATTAGTAATAGTTACTATATCAATCAGTTAAGTTTTCTAAATTCCATTTTGTTTTGTTCTTGTGTTCAACTGTAGTGTTTAAATAAATTCTGTTTTGCTTAAAGCCGAGTGGTTTGACCAGCTTGCATCAATATTGCCATTCACTTTCAACTTCACTTAAATGTTGGCCCTGAATTAAGAATCACAGCTACATTCTACTTACCCTGTCCATGTTCCTTATAAACTTTCATCAGGTTCATAGAATCATTCCGTATCGACAAAGCACTTTAAGCCATCAGGTCTGGACCACCACAAATATATGACTACCCACAGTAAGACATTCCTGCCACATGAGTATAGCCCCACGTACTCGCTCAATTACTCAATCAGGTTCTCCCTTAACAATTTCTGCTCCAAAGAAAACAACTCAATGTTATCCAGCCCCTCTTCACAGCTGAAATTACTCATCAATGGCAAAGTCCTTCTGAATTTCTTTTGCACCCCCTCCAGCACAACCATATCCTCACTAGAATGCTGCACACAGTAAGCTGGGCAATCTCTCGAAGGTTTGGCAAAGGCAGGGAAGCCTGGAGCAGGACACTCTCTGACAGCATGGTATAGGCTGGGAAGCCGGGAGTGGGACACTCTCTCACAGCATGGCGTAGGATGGGAACCCCGGAGTGGGACACTCTCTCACAGCAGGGTGTAGGCTGGGAACCCCAGAGTGGGACACTCTCTCACAGCAGGGTGTAGGCTGGGAAGCCCGGAGTGGGACACTCTCTCACAGCATGGTGTAGACTGGGAAGCCCAGAGTGGGACACTCTCTCACAGCGTGGTGTAGACAGGGTAGCCTGGAGTGGGACACTCTCTCACAGCAGGGTATAGGCTGGGAACCCCGGAGTGGGACACTCTCTCACAGCATGATGAAGACTGGGAACCCCGGAGTGGGACACTCTCTCACAGCGTGGTGTAGACTGGGAAGCCCGGAGTGGGACACTCTCTCACAGCATGGTGTAGGCTGGGAACCCCGGAGTGGGACACTCTCTCACAGCATGGTATAGGCTGGGAAGCCCGGAGTGGGACACTCTCTCACAGCATGGTGTAAGGCTGGGAAGCCCGGAGTGGGACACTCTCTCACAGCAGGGTGTAGACTGGGAACCCCGGAGTGGGACACTCTCTCACAGCAGGGTGTAGGATGGGAACCCCGGAGTGGGACACTCTCTCACAGCAGGGTGTAGACTGGAACCCCGGAGTGGGACACTCTCTCACAGCAGGGTATAGGATGGGAACCCCGGAGTGGGACACTCTCTCACAGCGTGGTGTAGGATGGGAACCCCGGAGTGGGACACTCTCTCACAGCGTGGTGTAGGATGGGAACCCCGGAGTGGGACACTCTCTCACAGCATGGTATAGGCTGGGAACCCCGGAGTGGGACACTCTCTCACAGCATGGTATAGGCTGGGAACCCCGGAGTGGGACACTCTCTCACAGCATGGTGTAGGATGGGAACCCCGGAGTGGGACACTCTCTCACAGCAGGGTGTAGACTGGGAAGCAGAGACTTGACACTCTGGTCGCATGACATGAGCTGGGAAGTCCGGAGTGGGACAATGGTAACTTCATGCTGTCGCAATTGAGAAGGAAAAGCTGGACTCTCTCTCATTTGTTGTTTTTGATTTTATTCTGTGAAAGGTGCTTACGTATGAGAAGTGTAACACACATTTTGCTGTGTTTTATGTTGAAAGGATATTCAGTTTGTTATCACCAAAGTTATATATTGCTCCACATTATCTCCATGCGTTTACAATCTGTTCACCACTGACAAAGTTAAGCATTTACTATGCCATTTTAACAAACCTCTTAAACAGCCCTTCCACGTTCAGGGAACATGGACAAGAAACCAAATATCTTTTTTTTCCCTCTGAGCTAAGTTGTTGCGATTCATTGAGTGCTCCCTTGTCTTGTTGCTTGTTCCAACGTGCACTGAACCGGAACTCTGCACGGGAAAGGTTATCGACAGCAAATATGTTGGACAATTTGGAATCATATTACTGTTTGGTGAACACGTTTAGTACAGACTATCAGAAATGAGAACATGATCTCGATTCACCTTAAAAATTTCATTCATCATGCTCGGTCAGGAACACGCGCTGCTGCATCTTACTAAATGGTATTATACAGGCTGCTGTTGTTTCTTAAACATCAATGTCAGGATAACTCTGCGATCCACATTTGTTGACCTTTGGAACACAGTCACAGCACATGAGAAAACGCCGTTCCATCAAAAGATAAACAGGTGAGCATTAACTCACAGCTTTGTTTCTGAGAATAAACTCAATGCCCGTAAAGATGAAACCTCCCTAATTAACTACCAGGAGACTGACATCACGAATAAATGTGAGCACTTTCCCGGGAAGTGCAGTAAACACGCAAATCTTGTGATTAAAATGCATGCGATACCGACAAGTCCAGTGTTTGCTATTTATTATCATATCCTTGCTGCTATCGGAGTTCCAGGTGAACTAACTTCTGTCTATGTTAATCATCCAGTGTCTGCTACGAATTGTATTTCGTCAGTGATGTGTTTGTTTTTGTTCGTTTTACGACAGTTGTCTTTTTCTCCAGTTTTATTCAAAAAGATGTTCTAATTCACTGAGCTAATGTATTTTGTTACACTAGTATATTTTTCATTAGTTTTCGTGTAAAAGGTGTTAATTCCTCACTTAATTATGACTTCTGGTGATAGTCTAACCATGCTCATGAAAGTTACGTTGTCTTTTTCATTTTTGATGTGGAGATACGGGTGTTGGACTGAGGTGGATAAAGTCAGAAGACACACATCAGGTTATATTCAACCAGGTTTATTTGCAATCACAAGCTTTCGGAGAGCTGGTAAAGGCACTGCACGCTGAAAGCTGGTGATTTTAAATGTACCTGTTAGGACTATAACATGGCATCGTGTGACTTCTGACTTTCTGTATTTTTGACATTTCATTGCACAATTTCTTCATATCGCCTGTACGATTAGTCAACTGTAAAGTTATACTGCCTTCTTGTGTCAGGTTACATTCATTGCTTTAATTGCGTCAATTTCCCGATTTGTAACAACATTTAATGATGTAATTGTAATTCTAGTCAGATTAATTCTGTCAGTATGGTTGAATTTGAGGACGACACCCAAAGAATAATTGCAACTGCAGTCACGTGATTGATAAAGTTTTTTTTTCGGTGAAGTCCCAGGAATTTAGTTTGTTGTGGTTGTTGTCGAATTGTAGACAGATATTATCACCGTGTGGGTAAAATTTCATCATGTAATTTTCCCTGTGGCTGAAATTGTGATATTGCATTCAGGTTGGACATGTAAATCTATTTTGCAGTTGCCTTTGACAGTTAGACAATAATTCTCTCAAATGATTCATTAATTGGACAAGATGTATCCTTGAATACCTTTTGGAATGAATTTCGTGAAATAACTTATTTGAAGGACAATGTTAAGTGTTCAAAACTTGACCCATTCGTCACAGCACAGAATCGCTACGATGTGGAAAGGAACCATTCGAACCGTCGAGCCCCCACTGGTTAACCAAACGAGCATGTTTGCCAAGCGTCAATCTCCGTCTTTTCATCCCTAACTTGCATATCACTTCTATCCACGTATTCATTCAGTGCTCTCTTGAATGGAAGAAAAATCATCTGCCTTTTTCACATTTTGTGGAAATTCATTCCATATCCTTAGATTTCAACTCATCCCTGGTTTTTTCAATCTCTGTCCTCTGGTTTTTTTTACATTATGAGCAGGGACAGCTTCTCTCTCTCCACTCTATTCAATCTATTCATGATTTTGAAAACCTCAACCAAATCTCCTCTTGGCATTCTTCTGTGGAAGCAAAATAATCCCAACTTCTTCCAATGTATTCTCATAACCTGACGCAAATCAATGGCTCCCAGCATGGCCGAAGGTATGTCATGGTTAAGTCTGTAGTTGAAGCTGTCAAGTTAGAAACAACGAAGCGAGCAAATTTTCCATTGTATCCTGTGCAAATGTCCTCCACGAAATCAGGAGAATGCCAATTCACTTACATTTGTTTTGGGAGATTTATGAGCAAGGTGAATGAAACATTTTCAAAACAGAATCGTTTATTAAAAGGATCCACTTATCCAGTCTGTGAAGTGTAATCTCATACTTCGTTTCCAAACCTGTGTTGCCTTGTTTCATGTTACATTGTTGCAGTATTTTCTACATTTCTTGTTAATGAAATGTCTTAACATGTTGTTAGTTTCTGTGTTTCTCTTCCCTATAAAGTTTCTTCAGAATACTGCACTGTTTTTTATTCTATCGAAGTGTTTAAGTATAAATCTGGACTACCTTACAATTGCTCATATGTAAAGGATTTCTACAAACTTTGGTTTATGTTAAAAGTTTTTAACTTTACACAATATCCTGGAAACAGGTGATTGTTTTTTAAAGTCAAAATCTCAACTAGCTGATCCCTATTATGTTCTCTCCGTCTGTTTCTTTTGTAGCTAACCTGGTAGTGATTGTGATCTTATCTCGAAGAAGATGCGGTCTCTCCACAAATATCATATATTATCTTGTCTCTATGGCAGCAACAGATCTTCTGGTTGTGATCACGGTTGTAATACTAAACCAGATTGTGAGGAGTTATTTCCAATTCAGTTTCCTGTCTATCACACCAGTATGCAGTGTTCGTAATTCATTAAGTTTTGCAGCCATTGACAGTTCTGTCTGGTTAACAGTCACTTTCACCTTTGATCGATTTGTGGCCATATGTTGTCAAAAACTGAAATTAAAATATTGCACGAAGAAGGTGGCATCATGGGTCATAGGATCAGTGTGTGCACTGTTCTTCATGAAAAATATACCTATGTATTTCCATTACACACCTATATACACAATTGACAAAATACCATGGTTCTGTGGCCTAAAACCAGAATATTATACTGCACTGGCGTGGGCTGTATATGACTGGATTCGTTCCATTTTGACTCCGTGCCTTCCTTTCATTCTGATATTACTGCTCAATGTTTTGACTGTCAGGCAGATTTTTGCCGCCAATCGAGCCCGTAGGAGACTCCGGACTCAGGGCAATGGAGAGACTCAGAGTGACCCCGAGATGGAGAAGCGAAGAAAGTCCATTGCTTTACTCTTTGGCATCTCAGGAACATTCATCCTTTTGTATTTGTTACATTTTGTTACAATCTTTTACGTTCGAATTGCGAATATTTCTTATTCTTCTGGGTCTGATAGCGGCAAACCGATATTTATTGTCCAACAAAGTGGATACATGCTTCAGTTATTGAACTCCTGCATCAATCCATTTATTTACGCAGGGACCCAGAGTAAAATCAGAGAGGAGATAAAGAATAGTATGAAATATCCATTCAGCCTGTTTGCTAAAATATTTAAAAGTTGAAAATGAAAGAATTTAACATGATTCATATCGCAGCATACTTTCATATTATCCTTTTTTTTGCAAATAATTGTTCCATATCTTCGAAATCTTGAGCTAATGCTTGTAGAATGTGTAGTGTGTGTGGACGATATTAATATGTGCATTTATCATGCAAAGCATTCTGTAAATTCCCAGCTGTATCACATGTTGCTCACTGTAATCAATTTACACTTGGCTGGAGGACAGTGAATTATGCGGAATTGGCGTGTGATGACTTCGCGTTCATGTCCTGTGTACATGTTTGGATCTCATACCTTAAAAATGCCCAAAGACAGTAAAATGACTGCAGCTGTTCAAGCATGCAATGTCGCGATGCTTTCTTTACTGCTCACTTCCACCAGCCCCAAAAAAACTATCTGGGAGGGTTAAAATCATCACGGAGAAAGTGAGGACTGCAGATACTGGAGATCAGATTGGAGAGTGTGGTGCTGGGATGCTGCCTACCTGCTTTGCTTTTCCAGCAACACACTCTTGAGCCAAAATTTTATCCGACAAGTGACATCCTCATATCAACTACACTTGGAATTGGTATTTATTGCCAGACATTGCATTTGGTGTGCTGTGCCAAGTATCTGAAAGACGTGATGAATCCAGTACTGCTGCATGTACCCAACAGGCAGTTACTTCTAATGACTCTTCTAAAGGGAGTATGACTGGCTCTGAGATCATAATAGGCTCCCATCCTGAGGAATTCAAGAATGAAGGTCAGCCGGGCAACTCAGGATGGGAGCCGGTGACGAGTGGAGTTCGGCAAGGGTCAGTGATCGGGCCACAACATTCTATGCATTAATGATTTGGATGAAGGAACTGAGGGTTACCTTTGCAGCTGGTACAAAGATAGGTGGAGGGGCAACTAATTTTGAGGAGGCTGGGTGGCTGTGGAAGGATTTAGACAGCTTAGGGAGTGGGAAAATAAGTGACAGATGGAACACAAAGTGGAAAGGTAGGACATATGCACTTTGGTAGGATGAACAGAAGCATGTACAATTTTCTATATGGGGTTAAAAATGCAGTAATCTGAAGTAAAATGGGAATTGGGACTGCTAGTTTAGGTTTCTCTTATGGTAAAGTTGTATGTTGAGTCAGTAAATACAATGCTGTTATTCATCTCAAGAGGACTTGAATATAAAAGCAGAGATGTACTTCTGAGCCTTTGTAAAGCTCTGGACAGACTACATTCAGGGTATTGTGATTAACTTGGACCCTATACCTCTAGAAAAATGTACTGGCCTTGGAGCGGGTCCAGGGAAGGTTCATGAAAATGATCCCAGAAATGAGAAATGTTTGTGTCTATACTCATTGGAGATTATAATTATAAAGGGGACCTCATTGAAACTTACAGAAAATTGAACAGCCTGGACAGACTGGATGTTGGGAAGATGTTTGTATTAGCAGCCAAGACTAGGACTTGAGGAAACACCCTTCGAGTACAGGGAAGAGCCTTTAGAACAGAGATGAGGAGAAACGTCTTCAGCCAGAGAGTGGTGAATCTATAGAATTAATTGCACCAGAAAGGTCATTGAGTACGCTTAAAATAGAGATAGATTAGGTTCTTGTTTGTCAAGGGTTACAGGAGAAAGTTGTAAGAATGGGGGTTGAAAAAAACTGATTAGCCACGATTGAATGGTGGAACAGACTTGATGGGCCAAATGGCCTTATTTCTGCTCCTATGTCTTGTGGTCTTATGGAATACTGAACTAAAAGAATACTGAGTTTAATGTTGAATCAGATTTACCACACTGGGATGATGTACCAAATCCTTGCGCAACAACTTAGTGTACTAAACCAAGTACTCTTTGCCCAGGTGTGACTTCACCATCTCCGTAACTCCAAATGCTCCTGATGCTGCAAGAAAGCATGTCACTGTCTGTCCACATAACCATATCCTATAGTTTAAGGACTGAACACAAAACAATTTAATAGATCTTCAAACATGAACTATTGCTTTACTTGGTTTAGCTTCCTCCACATAACATATTTGCCAGTACAGTACATCACGTGCCCTCTGTGACACAGCTCAGTGACAGGGTCAATGCTTACTATTCACTTCCTAAGGTTATTCAGTTCCAGTCAATAATCACACTGTATTCCCGTGGTGAATGAAAACTGTCCCTCCCTGTAGCAGCTGGACACTGGACACATTGCACACAACAGAACAACCACATCCAAGTTCATGCATGATATATATTTGGAAAAATTTCATGCAAACAGCAGTTTGTTTGAAAATATTCTGATTGAAAATCAGAAATTTGACTGACTCTGAAACTTTTTTTTTATAAACAGTGTTGAAAGCTAGGGACAATACAGGGTCACTCAGAAAGTTTGAGAACAATAGCAGATACCACAGAAACAAAGTTGACAATTAACTTATGAATGTATGAGTAGGAAAGAAATCAGAAATTTTTGTGAAAGCTTACAGAACATGGATACAAAGACAGCTGATTATAATTATAGGTAATTACCTACAAATTATAGGCAACTCTGTAGACATAGTTATATAATATATATGTCATGCATCCAGCAAATCTAACTATTATATACAGGCATTATTCCTGAAGCCCCTGTTTTTGCGCAGACATGTCTCTCTTTGATTGGCTGCTGTTAGCCTGTTACACAGTTGTCTCCTCTTTGGGTATTGCCATCTCTGGCTCAGAGACACATGACTTGATTGACACCACTGGTTCCACTTGGTCTGGCTCAGTATTCGGAGGGTCTTCTACTTGCTGCTGAGGTGTGGTGTTCAGCTGCTCCACATGTCTCCTCCACACTATTTAGAACATAGACCATGGAACAGTCCATGTCTTTTGGCCTTTTTTGTTATACCGACCTTTTATCCTACTCTAAGATCTAATTAACTGACATACTCTTCATTTACTATCATCCATGTGCCTATCCAAGAGTTGCTTAAATGTCTGTAAGTACCACTGCTGGTAGTGCCTTCCACACACCTACCAACCTCTGCATAAAAAAACGATCTTTGACATCTCCCCTAAATCTTCTTCCCCCTAAACCTTAAAATTATGCCCCTCATGATCGCTATTTCTGCCCCGGAGAAAAGTCTCTGACTATCCACTCTGGCGAAGGCTTTCATCATCTTGTACACCTCTATCAAGTCACCTCTTATCCTTCTTCATTCCAATGAGAAAAGCCCCAGCTTCCTCTGCCTTCCTTCATAAGACAGGCTTGACAGTCCAGGCAGCATCCTGGTAAACTGATCCACTGATATATTAGAGTCATCGCAATTCCAACCAATGTTGGGGAAGTTAAAACCCTCCATAATATCCACCCTGTTCCTTTCACTTCTACCAAGAATCATTTTACCAATCCTCTCCTCCACCTCCCTGGAACTCTGCGGAAGCCTATAAAAAAAACCTAGCAGTGTTTCTAACCTTAGCCCATGCTACCTCAAGTAGACGAGCCCTTGTCAAAAGTTTTTCAGCCACCATTATAGAATCCTTGACTAACAAAGCCACACCTCCCCCTCTTTTACCATCTTGTCTGTTCTTAATAAAAGATCTAAACTCTGAAACCTGCAACATCCATTCCTGTTCCTGCTCTATCCGTGTCTCCGAAATAGCCACAACATCAAAGTCCCAGATACCTATCCATGCTGCAAGTTCACCTACCTTATTTCAGATACTTCTGGCATTGAAGTTGACATAATTCAAACCGGCTTCTTGTCTGCAGGCACATTCCTGTGATCATGAAAACCTGTCCAGGCCCTCCCTACTCTCATCCTCCCCTGTGCACTGGAGCGACATCTCAGGTTCCCATCCCCCTCCTGAGCCAGTTTAAACCCACCCGAATAGCACCAGTAAATTTCCCACCCAGGATATTAGTACCCCTCTGGTTCAAGTGAAGACTGTCCTGTTTGTAAAGGTCCCACCTTCTCCAGAATGAGCCCCAATTATCCAAATACCTGAAACCCTCCCTCCTGCAACATCCCTGCAGCCACGTGTTCACCTGATATCTCTCCCTATTCCTTGCCTCGCTATCATATGGCACGGGTAACAAACCAGAAATAACAACTCTGTTTGTACTAGCTCTCAGTTTTCACCCTAGCTCCCTGAAATCCTGCCTTACATCCCTATCCCTCTTTCCACCTATGTCATAGATACCTACGTGGACCATACTTGGGGCTGGTCACCCTCTCCCTTCAGGCCCCCAAATACACGATCCGAGACATCATGGACTCTGGCACTTTGGAGCAACCCACAACCGCGAGTCTTGTTCGTTCCCTACAAACCTTCTATCTGACCCTCTAACTATTGAGTCCCCAATGACTAACACTCTCCTCCTTTCTCTCCTTTCCTTCTGTGCAACAGGGACAGGCTCTGTGCCAGAGACCTGTACCCCACTGCATACCCTTTGGTAAGCTTCCTGCACCACACCACCCCTCCTAACAGTGTCCAAAATAGTATACTGGTTTTTCAGAGGAACAACCATGGAGGATCCCTCCACTGACTTTTTTTCCCCTTTGAGCAATTTCCAAATTTCTTTGTGCCTAGGAGTAACTGCTTCCCTGTAACTCTAATCTATCACAGCCTCTGCCTCCCGACTGATCGGAAGTTCATCCAGCTCCCGCTCCAGTTCCATAATGTGGTCTTGGAGGAGCGAGAGTTGGGTCCACTTCCTGCAGATATACTTGGATGGGAAGCTTATGTAATGATGAGACAAGATGGTTCAGATGAAGTGATGGAGAGTTACAGATTAGCTCAGAAGGATTTAAAGAGAGAATTAAGAAGGACAAAGAGAGGACATGAGCACTCTTTAGCAAATAGAATATAGGAGAACCCTAAAACCTTCTAGAGGTATGTGATGAATAAAAGGATGACTAGAGTAGGTATAGGGCCAGTCAAAGACTGAAGTAGAAAGTTATGTGTGGACCCTATGGAGATCGGAGAGTTGATAAACGAATATTTCTCAATGGTTTTCTCTCAGGAAAAAGATAATATTGTAAAGGAGAAGAATGAGATACGAGGTACAAGACTAGAAAGGATAGACATTAGTTACGAAGTGGTGTTATCAATTCTAGAAGGAGTGAAAGTAGATAAGACGCCCTGGGCTGGATGGGATTTACCCAAGGATTCTCTGGGAAGCTAGGGAGGAGATAGCAGAGCCTTGGGCTTTGATCTTTGAGTCGTCATTGTCTACAGGTTTAGTACCAGAGGACTGGAGGATTGCAGGTGTTGTGCCCTTGTTCAAGAAGGGTAGTAGAGATGACCCAGGTAATTATAGACCAGTGAGCCTTACGTTTGTTGTAGGAAAGGTTTTGGAAAGGATTATAAGAGATAAGCTTTATAATCATCTAGCAAGCATCAATTTGATTTCAGAGAGTCAACATGGTTGTGTCAAGGGCAAGTCATGTCTCACAAACCTCATTGAGATTTTTGAGAAGGTGATCAAGCATGTGGATGAGGGTCGGACTGTTGATGTGGTGTACATGGACTTCAGGAAAGTCTTTTATAAGAATCCACATAGTAGGCTATTGGAGAAAATGCAGAGGCATGGGATTGAGGGTGACTTAGCAGTTTGGATTAGAAACTGGCTTTCTGAATGAAGGCAGTGAGTGGTGGTTGATGGAAAATATTCAGCCTGGAGTGCAGTTACTAGTGGTATGCCACAATAATCTGTTTTGGGACCACTGCTGTTTGTCATTTTTATAAATGACTTAGACGCAGGCATAGGTGGATGGATTAGTAAGTTTGCAGATAACACTAAAGTCGGTGCATTAGTGGACAGTTTGGAAAAATGTTGCAGGTTGTAGGGGAACTTGGATAAACTGCAGAATTGGGTTGAGAGATGGCAAATGGAGTTCAATGCAACTAAATGTGAGGTGACTTACTTTGCAAAGAATAACAGGAAAACAGAATACTGGGTCAATGGAAGGATACTTGGTAGTGTCAATGTGCAAAAGGATCTTGGAGTCTATGTGCATCGATTTCTGAAAGTTGCCATCCAGGTTGATAGTGCTGTTAGGTTTTATTGGTCGAGGGGTTGTGTTCTGGAGTCGTAATGTAATGCTGCAAATATACAAAACACTAGTGTGGCCGCACTTGGAATATTGTGTACAGTTCTGGTCCCCATATTTCAGGAAGGATGTGGAAGCATTGGAAAAGGTGCAGAGGAGATTTGTCAGGATGTTGCCTGGTCTGGAGGGAAGGTCTTATGAGGAAAGGCTTGAGAGACTTGGGTCTGTTCTCATTGGAAAGAAGAAGGCTAAGAGGGAATTTGATAGAGACATACAAGATGATCAGAGAATTAGATAGGGTAGGCAGTGAAAGTATTTTTCCTAGGATGATGATGCCAGGTTGTACGAGGGGGCATAACTACAAATTGAGGGGTGATAGATTTAAGACAGATGTCAGAGGCAGGTTCTTTACTCAGAGAGTGATAAGGATGTGGAATGCCCTACCTGCCAATGTGGTTAACTCAGCCACATTAGGGAGATTTAAACAATCCTTGGACAAGCACACGGATGATGATGGGATAGTGTAGGGGGACGAGCTGAGAATAGTTCACAGGTTGGCCCAACATCGAGGGCCGAAGGGCTTCTTCTACACTGTGTTGTTCTATGTTATGTGTTCTATGTTTAATGCACTAAGGCATCATCACTCACCTAGATTACTTCTCTTGTGGCCAACTCAATCGAGGTCGTAAGTTCAAAAGCTGCCTCTGGCCCTATTCTTCATCATAACTTCCATTGGAATGCTTCTTGTCTGAGGACATAAACTGAACAGTGTCACAAAGCATCTTAGTGGAACCCTCCAAATTCGCAATTGTTTATCTAGCCTCTTTAAGGCAGCCACAAATTGGCGATGGACTCTTTTTTGTTCTGTACCAATTTATAAAAATGGAAAAGTTCCACGCTCACCAGTGGCTTTGGTGCAAATTAACTTCCAAACGCTTGTCTTCTCCAGTTTTCTCTGTTTGCACCAGATCCTTAGAATCATAAAGTACTTACACCCCATGAGTTTCAAGAAAACTGGTATCATTAAGTCTTCAGACTTTGTTCTCCATTACGAAACCACTAAAAATTCAGGCTATACCATCCAAATTTCAGTCTTTTCATCAAATGGTTCCATCGCTACAAATGGACACATCTGTTTGTTTTTCCCATCGTTGGGAATTTTCCTTGCCACTCGAGTAAAGTAGCCATTCACAGCCTGAATCACCTCAACGAATGCTCCTGTGTCTGCCATTCCCTCACCGACTCTGCTCGCATATTGTTCTTCTCTGATATCGACTGCAGACTGAGTCCCCTTGCAGTCGCACTCCAGTATGACTTTGGTAAGTTGTTGGGTTATCATTCCCCTCTTCAGTCGTTGGCTATGACCCGAGTCTCCTGAGAACAGCCACTGTCGGCCCGCTCTGTGCGCATACCATTCTTCCTTGGCTTCAACCGCAGCTCAAGTCCCCTCACAATCGCTTCCCTTGAAATCTTTACAATCTTACAATTCCACTATCATGTTACAATCCTGTGTTATTACCAAAGTCCCAGACGACATTTGTGGTCCTGACGAACAATGCATTCACTCAGATGCTGTCGCCATTTTCCATTTTTGTCTCCAGTTATTATATTTGCGCTTCACATAGAACCATAAATGGAACACAAAGTAGGCGGAAGATAAACTTGAACAGGGAATATTTTATTGTCGGTCTCTCATGTTCAAAATCAGTTTTAGACTTCACCTTGCTCCCATGTCCAGGTCACCTGATTCACTCTTTTAAAAGGGCAACACACATCCAGCTTCATATGAAACAATGCCCTGTCTGTAATTTAAAAAGCCGGACAGATTCAATCTGGACAGTTTGCAATCCAATCAGTTTACTCTTGGTCATGAATTACTCTCGATTATGATCGGTGTTAAGAACAGTGCTATCTCGCAGTACCAGCTCATCAATAACCTGCTCAGTGACGCCCAAATTGGATTCCACCAGGGTCACTGAGCTCCCGACCCCATTACAGCCTTGGTTCAAACATGGGTGATACAGCTGAAAAGTAGAGGTGAGGCTTCAGGTGAGGTGATGACCTAGTTGTATTATTGTTGCACTGTTAATGCAGAGACTCAGGAAAAACTCTGGGCACCTGAATTCAAACCCTGTCTAAGCAGATGGTGAAAATTTAATTCAGTAAAACAATCTGGAATTAGGAGTCAAATGAAGATGAAAAAACCACTGTCGACTGTTGGAAGGAAATGCTTCTGATTCACAAATGCCCTTTAGGGAAGGAACGGCCATTCTTACCTCATCTGGCCTACACGTGACTACAGGCTAACAGCAATATAGTTCACTTGGAACTGGACTCTGTGTCTAACCAGTCATCACTAATCTCAAGAATGAATTTTTAAAACTGAGGTGAACAGGTGGCACGGTGGTACAGTGGTTAGCACTGCTGCCTCACAGCACCAGAGACCTGGGTTCAATTCCCACCTCAGGCGACTGATTGTGTGGAGGTTGCACATTATCCCCGTGTGTGCTTGGGTTTCCTCTGGGTGCTCCGGTTTCGTCCCACAGTACAAAAACAATGTGCAGTTTAGGTGAATAGGTGCAGGAGTAAATGTAGGGGTCTGGGCGGGTGTGCTTCGGCGGGTCGGTGTAGACTTGTTGGGCAGAAGGGCCTGTTTCCACACTCTAAGTAATCTAAAGTCACATTCCACTGAGTGTGGCATCACAGAACCATGTTACAGATCAGGAAGCTTAGCTCCAGGACATCACTGCAGGAGTTCCTTAGGATGGCCTCCTAAGCCCAACCATCTTCAGCTGCTTCATCAATTTCTATCCCCTCATCATAAAGTCAGAATTGGAGATGTTCGTTGAAAATTGCATGATGTTCAGCACAATTTGCCACTCCTCAAATACTGAAGCTGTCCATCATCAAATGTAACAGTCTGCAGGCTTGGGCTGACAAGTAGCAAGTAGCATTCGTACCACACAAAGGTCAGGCAATGCCTATCAATGATAACAGACAACCTAACCACTGCCCCTTGGCATTCAGTGATATCGCCATCACTAGATTCCCTCAGTATCAATGTTCTGAATGTCATCATTGACCAAAAATACAGCTGGACTCACCATATAAATGCAGTGGCTCCTAGAGCAGGTTAGAAGCTAGAAATACAATGGCAAATAACTCAGGTCCTCACTCCGACAGCATTTCCACCATCTTCATGGAATACTCCCCACTTTCCTGGCAACACCAACAACACTCAAGAAGCTTGAGTACTGTTTCGGACAAAGCAGCCCACTTGATTGATTGCTCTGACATCCATAAGCACCACCAGTGTCTCCACCACTGATACCTTGTTCCAGCAGTGTGTGCTATCTGCAAGACGCACTGCAAAAATTCACCAAAGATCCTTAGACAGTACCTTCGAAGCCCTTTCATCCAGAATAACAGGGGCAGCAGGTACATGGGAATACCACCACTTGTAAATTAACTGGCAATCCACACACCATTCCGACCGAAATAATATTACTGTTCTGCCACTGCCCTGTTTTGAAATCCTGAAATTCTTTCCATGAGGACATTATGTGTTAACCTACAAGATGTGGACTGCACATGTTTCAGAAGGAAGCCCTTTTCAACGGCAGCCAGGTACAGGCAATAAATGCTGGGCAGCTGGCCAGTGCTATCCACATTCTACATGTGAATAAAGAAGATAAAAATATGTATCTTTTATAAGTTGGTTAAAAAGGCAGTTGCCACCATAATATCAGAGATCTTTCTATTTAATTTTTAATCATCACAGGTTACTTTCTAAGTCTCTGCTTGGATGACCATTTGCCCAGAATGTACATACATATGTTATGACATTGTGCCAGAGCACAATACAAATTAGACAAACTCTTGGTATTGGGCACAACCAAGTTCCCTGCTCCAGTCTGACCAACAGAGAATCACAGCATTTCTATGATTCATATCCCAAAATAAAACATCTTAGTTCACCTCATTGATGTCATAACACAACACGATATCACCTTCCCATTTCATCATCAAATGATCAACCTCAAGTGTTCCTTACTTTGCCCACAAAAAGGACAGAATACATGTAGCACTTCTCATTCACAGCCTTGTACCCTACATTCAATCATCAGCCACATGATGGATTTCATCATTCCAAGTACAATTCAACCACATTCAGAAAACAATTGTGATGAAGCTGCTTCGTTAAACAAGGTTATGTTGCCCTGGGTTATTAAGACACTGAATCTGAGAAGTCTAATTGAAGTGGTTTCGTGCCAGTTTGTTGATCGGTAACAAATACTGCCTCAGTCAGAAGGCATTCAAGTTTTTAAAAAGCAATTGTACAATGACAGGGGAGTGGCCAGTTCTCCCAGCTCAGCTAATCTCTGGTTTGGTTTGGGTTTTAACAATAGTGTTGAAAAGCTGCTGGACCCAAAGAAGCAGGTGCAGGCTTACCCTCCTCTTTCTGAGATCTCTCCGCTAAGACCCTATGTTTGATTTTGCTTTTTCTGCCTAGCAGTGATTAGAACAGCATCATTACATTGGTATTGTCTGCTTGGTTAAGTTATTATCTATTCAGTTCTCTTTTGTTTGTGTTTCATTTGATAATCTTGTGAAGAGGTTCTGTTCTGTTTGAAACTGAGTGGTTTGACCAGCGACGCCACTCCTGGAATATTCATGTTACATACATTGCATACAAACGTAATGGGACTTGAAAGCAGAACTTTTGGATCGATGCAAAGCTTTTGCCACTGTGACACAAGAGCCCTCCAGCATTTGCAGCGATTTGAATAGTTCTTAAATGAGCAATGATTCATGATCTGAACTGAAGTCAAACAGGGTCAGAGTTAAACATGCCAAGTCTGAACCATAAATCACCAAGGGACATAAATCCTGTTTAGGAACCTCTTGCATTCCTCCAGGAAAAACCGTGAAATAGGTGATGAACATCCTGAAACTGTGAAATAGGTGATCAACATCCTGAAACCGTGAAATAGGTGATCAACATCCTGAAACTGTGAAATGGGTGATCAACATCCTGAAACTGTGAAATGGGTGATCAACATCCTGAAACACAGAAATGTTAAACTGAAAGAGACGGTGACCCTTTGATCCTTTTCTGCCATTCAATATATCAGAGCTGATCCTCAATTGCATTCTACATTCTCGCTTTCTCCCTATGAAGCTTAATGCCTTTAAAATTGAAACATGTATCTACCTGTTGCTGAGAATATAGTCAGTAACCTGATCTCCACTGATTTCCGTGATAGGGACATCCACAGGTTCAGTTCCTTTTTAGTGAATAAATGTTTCCTCATCTTCATGATTTAGTTAAAATTCACACAAAACCAGGTCATAGTCCAACAGGTTTATTGAGAAGTACCAGCTTTCTGAGCACTGTTCCCTCCTCAGGTTGCTAGCTGACGAAGGCGCAGCGCTCTGAAAGCCTGTACTTCCAAATAAACCTATTAGACTATGACCTAGTGATATGTGACTTTTCACTCTTGCAATGAAGACCGATCTACCATTGCCTTCCTCTTGCTCACTGTGCATGTTTACCTGCTTTCAGTGACTGGTACAAAGACACTGGAGCGCTTTGTATATTGATACTTCCAAATGTTTAACAACATTTAAATAGCACTCTTGCTTTCTGTTTTTGTTTACAAGCCAAAGTTTATAACTTCACGTTTGTTACATTGTACCACATCTATCATACATTCTTTGTTCACTCACTTGACATGTCTGAATCACCTGTTACCTCTTTACCGCACTACAACTCACAGCCACACTGGTTTGTGTTGTCAGTGAAGTCGGGAATGTGGCATTTGGTTCCTTCAACCCGATCATTTATATGTATCGGGAATAACTTGGATCAATATACTGATCCTTCTGTGACGCTGCTAGTCACTGCCTGGAACTGTGGCAGGGGTGGAATGTTGGCAGAGTGGTTGGCACTGCTACCTCACAGAATCAGGGACTAGGGTTCAATTCCAGCTCCATGTGGAGTTTGCACATACCCTGTGTGGGTTTTCTTTGGGTGCTCTGGTTTCCTCCCCCAACGATGTGGAAGTTAAATATCATACTAAATTCCCACGTAGAATGCAGCGATGTGCAGGCTAGATAATTTAACTAAATGTGGGGTTATTGGGCTAGTATGGGATCCTCTTCACAAGTGTCAGTGCAGACTCAAATGGCCTCTCTCTTCACTGTAGTGATTCACTGTAGTGATTTGATAAACAGGCTACATTATCCCCATTCTCTATCTCCTGAGATGTCGATTATCCTGCTCCTTGGATGCTGCCTGACCTGCTCTGCTTTTCCAGCACCACACTTTTCAACTCCACAGCCCTCTGCTCAGCCAGAGCCAGAGACCAGGTTCTGGCCCTGGAGAATCAGCAGGCCTCACTCCAGCCACCACTGCTTCTACTGGCCACTCCTCAACAGCGCTGCAGTATTCCAACGTTGTCAAAAATTGAAGAAAGGAAATGAGAAAGAAAAAGATGGCAAAGACAGATTGGGAGAGAGAGATAGAGAGAAGATGTGGCCAGCCTGGAGCTTATGGTCTCAGAAGCCCTGCCACAGCCAACGATGCTGTCAGTGCCATCTTGCATTCTGAGGAGTTTATCTTGTCAATGTTTCCTATGTTGAATATTATGCACCATTATTGAAGGGACTTGATGTCTGGAGTTGACAAGGTTCCATACAACTGCACTGAGTTTTCCAGGATCACGTCTAACATTCTCAATGCTGTTGGAATTGGAGACATCTGAACCATTCTCCAGATGTATTTTTAATGGGAGTCTAGCGGAAAGGTACTTGTGAAAACATCAACATTGTATTTCTGCACTTTTGCAATGAATTAGCTGTTAATTTTGGACATCATAATATTAATGACTGGAGATGACTATCCTTAGACATGATATAATATTCGATCCCTTTGGAGGCTAAAAATAGGATCATTGAATCATACAGTTCATGCAGAAGAGTGTGACGATGCTGGCACTTTAAAAAGGTTAGTTTGTCCTTGGTTTATTTGAAGAGAGATTGTAAAGGCAGAAGTACTAAAGAGTCTAGTTTAGTAATGGAAGGGGAGTGACCAGTTCTCCTAGTTCAAGTTTATCCGATTTGCTTTTAGCTGTAGCAGTCACAAGATGTGTCAATCCAGCAATTCAGTAAGGAATTGCTCTGACTTTCTTTTGAGATCTCTTTCTTGACTGTGTGCAGTTTGCACATTTTCCCCCTGTCTGCGTGGGTTTCCTCCGGGTGCTCCAGTTCCCTCCCACAATCTAAAAATGTGCAAGTCAGGTGAATTGGCCATGCTAAATTTCCCATAGTGTTTGGTGCATTAGTCAGGGGTAAATATAGTGGAGGGGAATGGGTCTTGGTGGGTTACTCTTTGGAGGGTCGGTGTGGACTTGTTGGGCTGAAGGGCGTGTTTCCACACTGTAGGGAATCTAATCTAGTCAAATCTTGATGCTGCTCCCTGCTGCCTGTATGAATCTTTGTTTGAAATTGTCTACTTTTTCCATATTAATGGGATATTATTGTATTGGAGCAGTTAATTAGTGATACTAACTGTTTTGGGTCAGTTCAGCTTTCCAACAGTTAAGTTATTCTAAATTCCATTTTCTTTTGTTTGTATTTCAACTGTAGTGTTTAAATAAATTCTGTTTTGCTTAAAGGCGAGTGGTTTGACCAGCTGTATCACACCTGGAACAGCCACTTCACATCTGCCTTTAAAATAATGAAAAGTTAGGGTCTAGGTTAGTTTCTTAAAATATTTCAAAGGGGTGTGGCTTTGTCCATAGTGAGAGGCTCTTCAACTCATTGTATACATACCCCCAAAATATACCAGATCTGTATGTGTCCTACTTCCAGCACTGATGTCAAAGCCTGAGGTGTGTTAAATGAAGTATGTTTTAAACACTGTGAGGTTTCCACCTCAGCTATCTTCCTCAGCAGTATGTTCCAGACTACTGTTATGCTGTGGGGTGAAAAATCTTTCTCTATACATCCTCCCTAAAGCTGTTGCCATTTCCTTCAAACTTCACTTAAATGTTGACCTTTGATTAAAAATCGCAGCTACATTCTCCTTAAGCTGTCCATGCTTCCCCCAGACATGGTCGACGATGCCCTCCACCGCATCTCTTCCACTTCCCGCTCCTCTGCCCTTGAGCCCCGCCCCTCCAACCGCCACCAGGACAGAACCCCATTGGTCCTCTCCAACCACCCCACCAACCTCCATGTACAGTGTATCATCCGCCGTCATTTCCACCACCTCCAAACGGACCCCACCACCAGGGATATATTTCCTTTCCCTCCCCTATCAGCGTTCCGAAAAGACCACTCCCTCCATGACTCCCTCGTCAGGTCCACACCCCCCACCAACCCAACCTCCACTCCCGGCACCCTTTCTGCAACCACAAGAAATGCAAAACTTGCGCTCACACCTCCCCCCTTACTTCCCTCCAAGGCCCCAAGGGATACTTCCATATCCGCCACAAATTCACCTGCACCTCCACACACATCATCTATTGCATCCACTGCACCCTATGTGGCCTCCTCTATATTGGGGAGACAGGCCGCCTACTTGCAGAACGTTTCAGAGAACACCTCTGGGACACCCGGACCAACCAACCCAACCACCCCGTAGCTCAACACTTCAACTCCCCCTCCCACTTCACCAAGGACATGTAGGTCCTTCGACTCCTCCATCGCCAGACCATAGCAACACGACGGTTGGAGGAAGAGCATCTCATCTTCCGCCTATGAACCCTCCAACCATAAGGGATGAACTCAGATTCCTCCAGTTTCCTCATTTCCCCTCCTCCCACCTTGTCTCAGTCAAATCCCTCGAACTCAGCACCGCCTTCCTAACCTGCAATCTTCTTCCTGACCTCGCCGCACCCACCCCACTCCAGCCTATCACCCTCACCTTGACCTCCTTCCACCTACCGCATTTCCAACGCCCCTCCCCCAAGTCCCTCGTCCCTACCTTTTATCTTAGCCCGCTGGACACACTTTCCTCATTCCTGAAGAAGGGCTTATGCCCTAAACGTCGATTCTCCTGTTCCTTGGATGCTGCCTGACCTGCTGCGCTTTTCCAGCAACACATTTTCAGCCCTTTTAAGTTTTTATCAGGTTCATAGAATAATTCCAGACAGAAAAAGTATTTTAACCATTGGAGACTGGACCACCACAAATGTATGATATATAAGAGTGTTTGAAGGTGGATAAATCTCCTGGTCCTGACCAGATATATTCAAGAACACTATAAGAGGCTAGAAAAGAAATTACGGGGGCCCTGGCTGATATTTTGGCATCATCCTTAGCCACGGGTGAGGTCCTGGAAGACTGGACGGCAGCGAATGTTGTGCCCTTATTCAAGAAGAGCTGCAACAAAAAACCTGTGACCTATAGACCAGTAAGCATAACATCTGTGGTCGGTAAATTCCTTGGGAAGACCCTGAGATAAGATATACATGCACTTGGAAAGACAGGGTTTGATTAGGAGAAGTCAACTTGGCTTTGTTCATGGGAAATCATGCCTCACAAATTTGCTAGAGTTCTTTGATGAAGTGACGAGGAAGTTTGATGAGGGCAGGGCGGTAGACATTGTGTATATGAATTTCAATAAGGCCTTTGATGAGATTCCACATGGTAGGCTGCTCTGGAAGAGATGGAATCCAGGGAGAGCTGGTAAATTGGATACACAATTGGCTTGATGGGAGGAAGTAGAGGGTACTACTGGAGGGATGCTTGTCGGACTGGAGGCCAGTGACTAATAGTGTGCGTCAGAGGTCATTGCTGGGTGCATTGATTTTTGCTATCTTTGTCAATGATTTGGATGAAAATGTACAAGGCATGATTCGTAAGTTCGCAGATGACACTAAAATAGGTAGTATCCTGGACAGTGAGGAAGGTTATCAGATTTTGCAGAAGGACCTTGATCATCTGGGGAAGGGGGCCGAGAAATGGCAAATGGAATTTGACGTAGTTTAGTGTGAGCTCTTGCATTTTGGAAAGTCAAGTCAAGGTAGGAGTTTCATGGTGAATGGTTGGGCCTTAAGGGGTGTAATGGAGCAAAGGATTTTGGAGGTCAGATGCACAGTGCTCGACGTGGACCATGCCAAAGGGTCTGCCCCTTTGCTGTAAGAATGTATGACTCTGCAACAACACACATGTAGGACGATTCTGCCACATTAGAATTGAAGGCTCCAAGTATTCAGTCAATTACTCTCTCAGGTTCTCCATCAAAATCTTCTACTGCAAAGTAAACAACTTGAGTTTTTCCAGCCTCTTTTCACAGCTGAAATAAACAATCAGAGGCAAAGTCCTTTGCACACCTCTGCACCAACCAACCTCACCCCCCCCCCCCCCCCACCCCCCTCTCCAACCCCAAGCATAACAAAATCCTTACTACAATGTGGTAACCATGCTGCACACAGCAAGCGGGACACTCTCTTGATGACATGGCGTGGACCAGGAAGCCCGGTAGTATGGCATGAAAGCCTCGAGCAGGACATACGGCACAGCCTGGCATGGACTAGGAAGCTTGGAACTGGCCATTATTCACAGCATGGTGAAGGAGCAGGACTCTGGCAGCAATATGCTGTAGCATTGGAGAAGGAAAGGTTGGACTCTCTTTAAATTATCGTTTGCATTTTAATCAAACGATAAGTGAATGGCGCTTATGTACGAGCGAATATTTTATATTGGAAGCATGTGACAATAAAGGATATTCAAAGCTAAAATCTGCCACAGCCAAAGTTATGTACTGCTACCTATTACCTCGATATGTTTACAATCTGCTGACCACCGACAAAGGTAAGTATCTTATATGAATTCTTAACAATCCTTTTAAAATGCCCTTCCATGATCTGGGAACAATGGACAAGTAACCAAAGATTGTTTTTTTTCACTCTGAGCTTCCCAAGTTGCTCCCATTTATTATGTACTCGCTTGACTTGTTGCTGCTTCCAAAGTGCACAGACAATAGACAATACTGAACTGGAACTCTGCACATTAAAGGCTACCGACAGCGAGTATATTGGACAATTGCATTACTTTTAGGTGAGCACGTGTAGTACAGACAATCAGAAATGAGAACATGGTCTCTTTTCATTCTTAAAAATTTCATTCATCATCCTTGGTCATGAGCACACGTTCCTACAATTTACTAAGTGGTATTATGCAGGTTGGTATTATTTCTTATACATAATGTTGTCAGGATAACTCTGCGATCCACATTTGTTGACCTTTGGAACACAGTCACAGCACATGAGAAAATGCTGTTCCTTCAAAAGATAAACAACAGGTGAGCATTAGCTCACAGCTTTGTTTCTGAGAATATCCTCAATGCCCATAATGATGAAACCTCCCTAATTATCTACCAGGAGACTGACATCAGGTATAAATAAGAGCAATTTCCCGGGAAGTGCAGTAAACACGCAAATCTTGTGATAGAAATGCATGAGAAACCAGTAGGTCCAGTGTTTGCCATTTATTATCCCGTCCTTGCTGCTATCGGAGTTCCAGGTGAATTATCTTGTTAATTTCTGACTATGGTAATCATCCAGTGTCTGAATTTGAGAGCTACACTAACAGAATAATTTCAACTGTGTTTGAGTTATTGATAAAGTTGTTTTCAGTGAAATACCAGAAATTTAATTTGTTGTAGTTATTGTTGAATTGTAGACAGATACTGTTCTTGCTGAATTGTCACAGTGTGGGTGAAATTTCATCATGTAACTTTCACTGTGGCTGAAATGTGATATCGCATTCAGGTTGTACATGTAAATTTATTTTGCAGTTGACTTTAACAGTTAGACAATAAATCTCTCAAATCATTCGTTAATTGTACAAGACAATATCCTTGAATACCTTTTGGAATGAATTTTGTGAAATAAATTGTTTGAAGGACAACGTTAAGTATTCAAAATTTGACTGAATCTTGACAGCAAATATCGTCCACGACATCAGAAGAATGCTGATTCACTTTAATTTGTTTTGGGATATTTATGAGCAAGATGAATGGAAACGTTTTCAAGACAGAATATGTATTTGAAAGGACACACTTATACAGCCTGTGAAGTGTAATCTCATACTGCTTCATTCCAAACCTCTTTTGCCTCACTTCCCTACCTTGTTCCAGTGTTTTCTAGATTTCTTGTTAATGTAATGCCTTAACATGATGTTAGTTTCTGTGTTTCTCTGTCTTCCATAAAGTTTCTTCACAATGCTTCAATTTTTTAATTCTATCGAAATGTTGTAATATAAATCTTGTCAGCAGTATAAGGCAACATTACAATTGTTCACAATGTAAAGGATCTTTACCAACTTAGGTTAAAGTTAAACGTTTTTAATTTTATGTAAAATCCCAGAAACAGTTGATTGTTTTTCAAAGTAAAAATCACAACCCATTTACATTCTGTCCATCTGTTTCTATTGTAGCTAACCTGGCAGTGATTGTGATCTTATCTCGAAGAAGATGCGGTCTTTCCACAAATATCATATATTATCTTGTCTCTATGGCAGTGACAGACCTTCTGGTTGTGGTCACGTTTGTAATATTAAACCATATTGCTGTGATTTATTTCCAATTCAGTTTCCTGTCTATTACACCAGTATGCAGTGTTCGCAATGCATTAAGTTTTGCAGCCCTTGACAGTTCTGTCTGGTTAACGGTCACTTTCACCTTTGATCGATTTGTGGCCATATGTTGTCAAAAGCTGAAATTAAAATATTGCACGAAGAAGGTGGCATCATGGGTCATAGGATCAGTGTGTGCACTGTCCTTCATGAAAAATATATTTGCATATTTCCATTTTAAACCGATATACATAATTGACAAAACACCATGGTTCTGTGGCCTAAAACCAGACTATTATACTGCACTGGCGTGGGCTGTATATGACTGGATTCGTTCCATTTTGACTCCGTGTCTTCCTTTCATTCTGATATTACTGCTCAATGTTTTGACTGTCAGGCAGATTTTTGCTGCCAATCGAGCCCGTAGGAGACTCCAGACTCAGGGCAATGGAGAGACTCAGAGTGACCCCGAGATGGAGAAGCGAAGAAAGTCCATTGCTTTACTCTTTGGCATCTCAGGAACATTCATCCTATTATATTTGTTATATTTTGTTACAATCTTTTACGTCCGAATTGCAAATATTCCTTATTCCTCTGGGTCTGATGTCGGCAAAACTATATTTATTGTCCAACAAAGTGGGTACATGCTTCAGTTATTGAACTCCTGTGTCAATCCATTTATTTACGCAGGGACCCAGAGTAAAATCAGAGAGGAGATAAAGAATAGTGTGAAATATCCATTCAGCCTGTTTGCTAAAATATGTAAAAATTCAAAATGAAAGAATTTAACATGATTCATATCGCAGCATACTTTCATATTGTCCCCTTTTATTGCAAACAATTCTTCCATACAGAGTACCTTTGAAATCTTGAGCTAACGCTCGTAGAATGTGTAGTGAGTGAGGACGATATTAATAGGTGCATTTATCATGTAAAGCATTCTGTAAATTCCCAGCTGTATCACATGTTGCTCACTGTCATCCATTTACACTTGGCTGGAGTGCAGTGAATTATGCGGATTTGGCATGTAATGATTTCGCGTTCATGTCCTGTGTACATGTTTGGATCTCATACCCTAAAAATGTTTGTAATTGACTTTCGGATGGCACATCCAAAGTTAGTAAAATGACTGCAGGTGTTCAAGCATGCAATGTCGCGATGCTTTCTTTTCCACTCTATAGTACCAGCCCCAAAAAAAAGTTTCTTGGAGGATTAAAATCAACTCAGAAAGAGTGAGGACTGCAGATGCTGGAGATCAGAATAGAGAGTGTGGTGCTGGGATGTTGCCTGACCTGCTGTGCTTTTCCAGCACCCCACACTCTGTACCCATGAATTTATCTACCAAGTTACATCTTCATATCAACGACAATTGGAATTGCTATTTATCCCCAGACATAGCATTTGATGTGCGTGCCAAGTAGCTGAAAGATATGATGAATTCAGTACTCCTGCATGTATCCAGCAGGTATTGACATCTAATGACTCTTCTAAAGGGAGTATGACTGGCTCTGAGATCAAGTTAAACTTCCATTCTGGGGACATCAAGGATGAATGGCAGCCAGCGACTCAGGATGGGAGCCGGTGACTAGTAGAGTTCTGCAAGGGTCAGTGTTGGGAGCACAACATTTTGTTTCATGCATTAATGAACCGGATGAAGGAACTAAGAGCATTATGGTTACATTTGCAGACGTTATAAAGGTAGATGGAGGAGCAAGTAGCATTGAGGAGGCAGTGAGGCTGCAGGAGGATTAATACAGCTTATGAGAGTGAGCAAAGAAGTGGTCAATGGAATAAAATGTGGGAAGGTGTGAGGTCATGCACCTTGTTGGGATGAATCTTGGCATGGGTATTTTCTATGTTGGGTAAAAAAGTTTGCAATCTGAAGTGCAAAGCTACTTGGGACTCCTAGTTCAGGTTTCTCTTGAGAGAACTTGTGGGAGATTCAAGATGGTGGCAGTCTGAACAGCCTGCTGTGTTAGGCTCTGTGCCATACCCTGGGCAGGGTGGGCTCCTACCACTCCCCACACCCCCATTCGTCACCCGGGGAAGGTTGATAGCTTAAAACTGGCACACTACCTCGAGCCCCTTTAAATTAGAACCTAGAAGGTCTGGAGCTGATATGAAGGTGTACAAGGTGAAAAGCAGATTGGGGAGTGCAGCAGGCTGGGCACTCCCTCACTATGTTGGGCATACCCACAGCCATTACCTTGACTCCTGTGGTAGTGCCCTTGAGTCCAATGGAGCAGCAGCATCTACTCATGGAGTTTACAAAACTTCACGAAAAGCTTGAGGGAGAGCTGGAACCAATCACTGCCATGATGGCGAAGCATGAGCAGGAGATCCGGACCTTGGATCAGCACGTTGAAGCTGTGGAGCAAAGGACTGCGGCCTCAGAGGCTGCGACGGAGAGTTCCGAAAAGTGGGTCCCAACCCTACAAGGCCAGGTTCTGGCCCTGCAGGAACAGGTAGATGACCTGGAAAATTAAAGTTGGAGAAGGAAACCTGTGAATTCTGGGCTTACCTGAGCGGGAGGAAGGAGAAAATCTCGCTGAAGTCCTCAAGGGATGGCTTCTGGAGCTGGAGACCGAATCAGGCCGGGTTGGTGTTGAGTGGGCCGACCGGATCATATTACGCAGGTCTGGCCCCCCTCAGTGCCCCTGCCCAGTCCTA
Organism: Chiloscyllium punctatum; assembly: GCF_047496795.1. Lineage (NCBI taxonomy): Eukaryota > Metazoa > Chordata > Chondrichthyes > Orectolobiformes > Hemiscylliidae > Chiloscyllium > Chiloscyllium punctatum. The sequence goes on along the minus strand of NC_092756.1, from coordinate 67,322,364 downwards.
GTGCCACTCCAGCAGTACAAGGTAAAGCATTTAATAATTGAAACAGCCAGAAGACTAGGGAAGAGCCCATAGGCGTTGGCTTACATAAAGGCTAGAAAATAATGTTTTTTCATGACTTCTCTGGGATTGTAATTAAGAAAAGGAAGGCCTTTGATGAGGTAAAGAAAACTCTAAGAGATTTAAGCATTCAATACTCCCTGAATGGGAGGGACGTTACCACTCCAACCCACACAAGTGCCACACAGGAATCGATATGTTCTTTGTTCCATTGGTTTGCTTGAACTAGGTGTTAAATGCAGAATTGGGAGTATAATTATTTCGGACGATGTGGCAGTATCTTTAACTGTTAAGACCAAAGGTAGCGGAGTAGATACGCAGCAATGGCGCGTGGATCCATTTCTGTTGAAGGATGACAACTTTGTTCAGTAATCACAATGGAGTTCAGGAGACCAAAAAAGCATTCTTAAGGGGTATGATTATTTCATACTCGGCAAGTAGAAGGAGACAGAAGGGGAAGCAGCAGCGGATGCTTAAAGCCTGGTTGAAGGCAGCTGAATAGGCATATTACACCAGACCATCTGGGAGGTTCATGGAAATGATCCCAGAAATGAAAAGCTGAAGTTATGAGAAATGTTTGGGTCTGTACACATTGGCGTTTCAAAGGATAAACGGGATGTAACTGAAACTTACAGAAAATTGAACGGCCTGGACAGAGTGGATGTTGGGAAGATGTTTCCATTGGCAGGTGAGGCTGGGACAAGAGGACATAGAGTAAAGGGAAGAGCCTTTAGAACAGAGATGAGGAGAAACTTCTTCAGCCAGACAGTGGTGAATCTATGGAATTCATTGCAACAGAAAGCTGTGGAGGCCAGTTTGTTGAGTACTGTATATGCTCGTGTCTAAGTTGAATTTTGAACACAGTTTTTTAAAGCTGAAATTAGGGGGTTGACTTATACACAAGGTATTGTTTTCGAGGGGATGAATATTTATCAACAAGATAAATGAAATGGGGAATTTACCTTCCCAGCAGCCCCCGGTCCCTGGTTCTGGAATGTTCATTGTGATATATTCAGGCTGCGCTAAACTGCGGGTAACTGAAACCATCTCTGATAACAAGGTCACCCTGCACTGTCGTACCATTACAATAATTGTGAAAACCTGGAGTGGAGCATGATAGCTAGCAGACTGGAATACCTGCATTGTCGCGGTATGGCCAGCAGACTGGAAAGCTGGAGCGGAGTGCAACTGGCAGGCACATTGACTCATAAATGTGGATCTATAACTGTAAAGAACTTGGGTTGACTTACACACAAGAATGTTTGGCCAAAACTAAGGGGTCTATGTATATATGAGATCAACCTATACACATGTAGAGATTGTACATTTAAAACAGAGATAGTTAGGTTCTTGTTTGTCACTGTTATCAAAGGTTACAGGGAGAAAACGGGAGAATGGGGTTGAAGAAACTGATCAGCCATGATTGAATGGTGGAACAGACATGATGGGCCAAATGGCCTAATTTTTATTCCTTTGTCTTGTGGTCTTATAGCGTTATAGAATACTGAACTAACAGAATACTGAGTTTAATACAGAATCTGATACACCACATTGGGATGATCTACTAGATCTCTGTTCAACAGCTTAGTGTACTAAACCAAGCACTCTGTACCCAGCTGTAACTTCACCAACCGAGGCCATCTCCCCATCTCTACATGCTCAGGATAAGTTAATCATGGAATATGATGCTGCAAGAAAGCATGTCACTGTCTGTCCACATAACCATATCCCAGAGTTTAAGGGCTGGACACAAAACAATTTAATAGATCTTCAAATGTGAATTATTTCTTCAACTGGTTTAGCATCCTCCACATAACGTATTGGCCAGTACAATGTGTGAAGATGTGCACCCTCTGACGCAGCTCAGTGACAGTCAATCAGCACGATGGAAGTCACAGGGTCAACACTTACTATCCACTTCCTCAGGTTATTCAGTTCCAGTCAATAATCACACTGTATTCCCGTGGTGAATGAAAACTGTCCCTCCCTGTAGCAGCTGGACACTGGACACATTGCACACAACAGAACAACCACATCCAAGTTCATGTGTGATTTATATTTGGAAAGATTTTACACAGACAGCAGTTTGTTTGAAAATATTCTGATCTAGAATCAGAAATCTGACTGATTCTGAAACTTTCTTTTTACAAACAGCGTTGAAAGCCCGTCAGAGCACGGTGTCACTCAAAAAAATTGAGAACAGTGGTAGATACCACCAAAACAAAGTTGACAATCAACTTATGAATGTGTGAGGCAGTGGTTCTACATTTAATGTCACTGTATTATAATATAATGACCTGGAACAATGAACAAAATGTCTCCACATGGCGTAATGTTGATGTCAGTAGAAAAGAAATCCAGAAATTTCTGTGAAAGCTTGCAGAACATGGATACAAAGACAGGGAGGAGGTAGTGAGGACTGCAGATGCTGGAGTTAGAGCGGAAGAATGTGGTGCTTGTAAACCACAGCCGGGTAGGCAGCATCTGAGGAGCAGGAGAATCGATGTTTCAATCATAAGCTCTTCATCAGGAATGAGGTATGTGGTCAAAGGGGGCTGAGAGATAAATGGTGGTGGCTGGTGGGGGGCTAGGGGCAAGTTAGCTGGGAACGCGATAGATAGATGAAGGTGGGGTTGAAGGTCTCTGGGACATGTCTGAGATATCTGAACCAACCAATCCCACCACCTTGTGACTGAACCCTTACTCCCCCTCCCACTCCACCAAGGACATGCAGGGCCTGAGCCTCTTCCATCGTCAAACCCTAACCACCCGACGCCTGGAGAAGGAATGCCTCATCTTCCACTTTGGGACCCTCCAACTCCAAGGCATCAATGTGGATTTCACCAGTTTCCTCATTTCCCCTCCCCCCACCTTATCCCAGATCGAACTTGGCACCACCGTCTTGAACTGTCCGACATGTCCATCTTCCTTCTCACCTATCTGCTGCACCCTCTTCTCTGACCTATCACCTTCACCCCCACCTTCATATACCTATCACATTCCCAGCTACTTCCCCCCAGGCCCACACCCACTCCCCCCTCCATTTATCGTTCAGACCACTTAGGTCACGAGACTCATTCCTCATGAAGAGCTGATGCTTGTAATGTCGATTCCCCTGCTCCTTAGATCCTGCCTGACCAGCTGTACTTTTCCAGCACCACATTCTTCGACATGGATCCAAAGACAGCTGATTACATTACTATCTATAGGCAATTCCAGAATTGAAAACTCATTTCAATAACGCTGACATTGATTATAACATTTATTCTGTAAGAAGCCATTTGGGTTCCTTTTTTGAAAGATGTCTACCTTGTTTACTTAGTTTAGATTGTTTGTGACACCTGAACAAGAGCACTCTGGATGGCTCTTTCGATAGTAATGGGTTGTGGGCAATACATGTTTACCCACATCACATGGGCAAAGATAACTAGGAAAATAATTCACTTTCTGAGCACATCTTCTGCACAGGCATTGTGAGCTATATTTACCTTTTCATGCAGCAGATTTCCTTCATGATAATGCTCATTCATTACTACTGACCAAGTCACTCAGGTTCTAAAAGACAGAGCTGTTAGACTAGGGCTGCAACATGTGGTGTGGGAACTAACAAGAGGGAAAAACAGACTGAACCTCATTCTTATCAATCTGCTGACTGTCCATGACCGTGTCAGAAATAGTGACCATCTCACAGTTCTTGAGAAGGCAAAGTCCTGCCCTCACATTAACAATGCCCTCCATCATGTTGGAAAACCATGTTAATTAGGACAGATTACAAATAAATCCAGCAACTCATGACTGGGCATCCATGAGGTGCAATGGGCCATCTTCAACAACAATCTGTACTCCAGCACAATCTGTAACCCCATGGCCTGCCATTTCATCAAAGTCAGGGACCAACTCTAGTTCACTGGAGAATGCAGCTTGGAATGCCAGCTGCAGAGCCAGGCATACCTAAAAATAATGTGTCAACCTGGAAAAGCAACTAGACATGACTACTTGCATGCTAAGCAGCAGAAGAGCTAAGCAATCCCATTACCAACAGATCAGATCAAAGCTTTGCGGTTCTATCACATCCGGTCGTGAATGGTGGTGGACAATTAAACAACTCGCTGGAGGAGGAGGCTCCACATATATCCCTCTCCTCAATGACAGAGGACACCAACACATCAGTACAAGTGCAATGCTGAAGTATTCACAGCCAGAAGCGTCAAGTAGCTCACCTATCTCAGACTTCTCCAGTGGTTCACAGCATTACACATACCAATCTCAACAATTTGGCTCTCTATTCCATGTGATATCAAGATATGATGGGTGCACTAGATGTTGCAAAGCCTCAGGTACCTGACATTCAGGCGTTAGTACTGTGCTGCAGGACTTGCTGCTCCCCTGGACAAGCTCTTCCAGACAAGCAGTGCTGGCATCTGCTGAAAAATGAATAGCATTTGTGGATCACTGGAATGTTAGCAGAGCACCAGGTATACAAAGGGTAAACTTGAACAGGGAAAATTTCATTGTAGGTCTCTCAGCTGTAGGCTTTCAACTTTCTGTCCGAGGTACCACCTCCATGTGATTTGACATGCTCTCTTCGAAGGCAGCACACACCTAACTACATACATAATACTCCTCCCCCTTTATTTCAATACTCCCCTTAACTCTCTCTCTCTATATATACATATATATAGTTATATAAACAGAGATTTTTGAGAAGATTTGTAACTCAGGTTGAGAATATGGATGTAAATTTGCTCACTAAGCCGGATGGTTTGTTCTCAGATGTTTCATCATTTTGACTGGGTAATGCCATTAGAGTCTCCGGTGGTATGTCCTGCCTCTCTATTTATAGGTCTTGGTTTCTTAAGATGGGTGCTGTCATTTCTGGTTTTTTTAAGGGATGGTAGTAAGGTCTAAATCGATGAGTTTATTGATGGAGGCCTGAGGAATTCTTGTGCGTGTCTTTGTTTCACTTATCCTAGGATGTGTGTATTGTCCCAGTCGAATTGGTGTCCTTCTTTGTCTGTATGTATTGAAACTAGTGATAGTGGGTCATATTTTTTGCTGGCTAGTTGGTGTTCATGTATCCTGTTGACAAGTTTCCTGCTTGTTTGTCTGATGTACTGGGGTTTTTTTTTAAAGTTCTTGCATGGTATTTTGTAAATGACGTTAGTTTTGCTGGTGGTATCCTTTAGGTTCATGAGTCGCTGGTTTGTGTTGGTAGGTTTGTGGGCTACCATGATGCCAAAGGGCCTGAGTTGTCTGGAAGTCTTTTCTGATATACCTTTGATGCAAAGTAATGTGGCTATAGTCTTTGGTTGTGTTGTGTCTGCTAGTTTGGGTTTGTTTCTGAGGGATCGGCAGATTGTGTTTATTGGGTACCCACTTTTCTTCAAAACATTGTATTGGTATTTTTCTTCTTCTGTTTGTAGTTCTTGCACGTAGCAGTGTGACGTAGCTCATTGAAATAATATTTTGATGCAGTTCCATTTGTGGGTGTTGGGACAGTTAGTCATGTAGTGTATATGTCATGCATCCAGCATTACTCACTATTACATTACAGGCATTGTTCCTGACATGTAAACGTCAGAAATATTGACAAAAAAAATAGAAACAGAAAATGATGCTTCCATAGTCTACATTCAAGTGATCAGTCTCTCAGGAGGTTGGCGATTCCTGGAAGAAGTTCTCCATGTTTCAGAAACCTTTTCTGATGCAGTCTCAGGGGCATCCAGAAACTCTTGTTTGTTCTGCAGAGATGTCCCTCTTTGATTGGCTGCTATTAGCCTGTGACACTGCTGTTGTCACGCCTTTGGGTATGGCCATCCTTGGCTCAGAGACACATGATTGGATTGACACCACTGGTTCCACTGGTCTGGCTCAGTATTCGGAGGGTCTTCTACTTGCTGCTGAGGTGTGGTGTTCAGCTGCTCCACATGTCTCCTCCACACCATTTCGAACATAGACCATGGAACAGTACAGGCCTCTTGGCCATTTTTGTTCTACCGACCTTTTATCCTACTCTAAGATCTAACTAACTGACATACTCTTCATTTACTATCATCCATGTGCCTATCCAAGAGTTGCTTAAATGTCCCTAATGTATTTGACTCTACTACCACAGCTGGCAGTGCATTCCACGCACCCACCACCCTCTGGGTAAAGAACCTATCTCTGACATCTCCCCTAAATCTTCCTCCAATCACCTTAAAATTATGCCTCTCATGATATGTATTTCCACTCCATCTATTTCTGACTAGCCACTCCATCCTTACCTCTCATCGTCTTGTACACCTCTATCAAGTCATCTCTTATCCTTCTTCACTCCAATGAGAAAAGCCCCAACTCCCTCAACCTTTCTTCATAAGACATGCTCTCCAGTTCAGGCAGCATTCTGGTAAATCTCCTCTGCACCCTGGATGTAGTAAGTCAAATGTGGTTCTCAGCTGGTGGTAGAACATTAAGGACACCGGCGGGTGCTGCATCATTGCATGTGTCATGTTCCTGTAGATGCTGAGAAACCTTTAGAATTGTCATCCCGAGCAAACCCTCCCCTTGAGAGCCCTTTAAGTCTGCTTGACGGATTGTGTACAATTCTCTGCCTGGCCATTTGTTGCAGGATGATAGGGAGCTGGCCTCAATTGGCTGACTTCGTGATTTTTCACTTACTCCTTGAAACTTGAACTAGAATCTGTAAACTATTGGCACTTGTGAATTGTTTTGAGCTCCTGAACCTGGCAAATATTTTTTCCAGTTGGTGCATCATTGCTTCCGCTGATACTGACTTCATGGCTGCCACTTGCAGACAATTAGAGTGAGTATTTTGTGACCACAAGTAACATCTGTCCTTCTCCTGGTCCTGTGAAATCAACACAAGTCCACTGCCATGATGATTGTGGCCATTCCCATGGGTGAAACAATGACAGTGGCAGCACCTTCCTTAATACTGCACAAAATTGGAATTACCCCACTTTCTCCTCAAGTCATAGACTCCATCTTCTGCCAGCAAAAGAGGTTCCTGATCATTTTTTTCATTCACATTGCACCGCGGCACCCTTGGATACACTTGTTCCAAGAATTACCCTCTGAATGGGGAAGGGTTAACAACTCACATTCCACACACGAAACATCCATCTGATATGGACAGTTCCCACCGACTGGACAGACAAAGGCTGAGTTATGGGTGGTTTCTATGACAAGTTCTTCCTTCCAGGCCAAAGTCAATAGCACACTTCATTGTGAGTAGCGTTCAACACTTGACTCACAAACACAAGTACTTTGTATTCTGGGCAAAAGTATATAATTTTCAGGTTGCAGTCATTTCCTGGTGTGGTAGCGAAAGCATCTGCCTTGCCAATATTCTCTCACTGTTGGTTCCTGATCTCACATGAAGTAGGCTGACAGAACCAGTGCCCATCCCTGCAGGTGTGCTGCTGCCATGAATAGTATTCCTATGTATGGGCCAAAAATGGAGGTTAGTGGCCTGTGGTCTGTCAGCAGCCTGCCATAAAGGACATGTCTGTACATCTTAACACCGTCACAATTCCCAATCTTTCCTTTTCCACTGGGGCATTAGTAACCTCTGTCATTAATGATGTCGATGAGAACACAATGGGCCTTTCCTCTCCATTCAGCAAGATCTGTGACATACAGTACAACCCCATAAAGCAAGGCATCACATGTCAACTGCAGTGGCAACTTTGGGTCAAAACAAAGTAACACTTCGGATATTTTTAGGGTTTTTTTCACTTCTCTGTAAGCTTCTTCACATTCCGACGTCCATTTCTACAGGCATTACCCAGAAACTAATGCAGGGTTGCCAAGTCAGGCAGGAATTTGCCATAGTGACTTACAAGTCACAGGAGTGATCCCAACTGAGAAACTTTCTCTGCTAAAGGCACCTTGATGTCAACTTCCATTTTCTTCAGCACTTTGTGCAGTCCCTCACCATCGGTTTATGGTCAGATACTGGATGGAGTCCTTAAAAAGAAAACTCACATTTTTCCTATTTTACTTGTAGGCCATGCTTCTGCAACCTTTTCAGGGTTTCTTATAGGTTGCTCAAATTATTATTTTCCGAGGATCCAATAACCAAACTTTCAGCCAAAGAATGCTGGACACCCCGTTATTCCCGTTATTGATTTGCAATTTGCTCCATGGCCTTCTCAAACAGACATGGTGCTGACATAATTCCAAATGGAAGTTGCTTGCAGCAGAACTGTCCCCTGGGTGTTACTGTCATCAGCTGTGGCTGGGACTCCTTCATGACTCCCAGCTGTGATCAGGAATATGACAGATCCATTTTTGAGGATTCCTTTTCCCCAACCTGTCCACTGAAGAGGTCCTCAATGAGTGGAAGTGGGAATTGATCCTCACACAGGCCTGAGTTGACTCTGAACTGAAAAGATGCCACAAGTCCTCACTGTGCCTTCTGTGTTGAAGAAAGGAATGATTGGAATGGCCCAGCTATTGGTGGTTCCTGGTTCCAATGCTCCCATCTTCACCAGTCATTCCAGTTCTGCCTTCCACTTTGGGCGGATTGCATAAAGTACTGTTCACACCTTCAGATTCATTGGATAAGCCTCCTTCCTCAACTGATGTTTGATTTCTACTCCTTTCTTTTCTGTCAGGAAGACATCTTAATATCTATGAAAAATCTATTGCGAATGTATTTTGAAACCATCAAGGTGGTAAAAACAATGACTGCAGATGCTGGAAACCAGATTCTGGATTAGTGGTGCTGGAAGAGCACAGCAGTTCAGGCAGCATCCAAGTAGCTTCAAAATCAACGTTTCAGGGCTTTTGCCCGAAACGTTGATTTTGAAGCTACTTGGATGCTGCCTGAACTGCTGTGCTCTTCCAGCACCACTAATCCAGAATTTTGAAACCATCAGCCTATTAACTATCCCCCATGTTAACTTTAATTGCTGTAACCAAGAGTATAGGCATGCTGGCACGCTGTTCCCTAAGCTGCATTTTCACCACTACATAGACCTTCAGTAACACCAGTTGTTCTGTGTATGTCTGCAAAGCTGTTTTGGCAGGCTTCAACGGCACTTCCCTAAACTGATTTCTATATATCAGTTCGGGATTCAGAGACAACACTGCACACACATTCACTCCCATTTGAACTTCCTTCTCTTATAATTTACGAAGAACTCAGAAACAATTAGCTTCACCCGATCCTCCACTGCAAAACTCCACTGACTCCGGGCCTCCGATCTCTCCTGCAGACCCGACTGATTCCTCCTCATTCCCGAGCTGGCAGCATGGGTCTTAAGCATTGCCCACTGAATTGTCTCCTTGAGAGGCCCATTCCCTGGCTTGGGGCAAATTCTGGCAATAGGACTAACTTGTTCACATCTGCAGCACTGGGATTCTCGATTCCAACACATTGACTCCTTGTGTCTACTCTTGACGCATTGGTGGCATTCGGTAGTGGATATGACACTCTGCTGAGTATCTGCTACTTGATGCACTCAGGCATTATCACTCAACTGGGCTACTGCTCTGGTGGCCAACTCTATCGAGGGAGCAATTTCAAAAGCTGCCTCCGGGACACTTCTTGATAATGGCTTCCATTGGAATGCTTCTTGTCTGAGGACATAAACTGAACAGTGTTGCAAAGCACTTTGTTCTCCATTACGTAAGCAGTAAAACATTCAGAGTAAAGCATCCAACTTTCTGTCTTTTCATCAAATGGTTCCATTGCTACAAATTGACAAACCTCTTTATTTTCCCATCGTTGGGAATTTTCCTTGCCACCTGAGTAAAGTAGCCATTCACAGCCTGAATCACCGTAATGAATGCTCCTGTGTCTACCACTCCCTCACCGACCCTGCTGGCATATCGTTCTTCCCTGGTATAGACTGCAGACTGAGTCCCCTTGCACTCGTACTCCATTATGACTTTGGTAAGTAGTTGGGTTAGTATTCCCCTCTTCAGCCATTGGCGATGGCCTGGGTCTCCTCAGAACAATCACTATTGGCCCACTCCATATGCATACAATTCTTCCTTGGTGACAACCGCAACTCAAGTCCCGTCGCAACTGCTTCCCTTGAAATCTTCAAAATCCTGCGTTATTACTAAAGTTCCAGATGATGTCTTTGCTCCTGACAAACACACCAATCACTCAGATTCTGTGGGCCATATTCCATTCTTATCAACCAGTTATTATATTTGTGCTTCACATTGAACCATAAATAGAACACAAAGTAGGAGGAAGATAAACTTGAACAGGGAATATATTGTTGTGGGTCTCCCATGGCCACAATCAGTTTCAGACTTGAACTAGCTCCAATGTCCAGGTCACCTGATTAACTCTCCTAAAAGGGCAAAACACAGATGGCTACACATGTAACAATATTTTGCCTGTAATGATTAACGCCCAATTTGGATTCCACCAGCGCCACACAGGTGCTGACCTCATTACAGCCTTGGGTCACACATGGATAAAACAGCTGAAAAGCAGAGGTGAGGCTTCAGGGGAGGTGATGGCCTAGTTGTATTATTGTTGCACTGTTAATGCAGAGACCCAGGAAATTCTCTGGGGACCTGAATTCAAACTCTGTCTCAGCAGATGGTGAAAATTTAGTTCAGTAAAACAATCTGGAATTAGGAGTCTAATGAAGACCATAAAACTATTGTAGTCTGTTGAAAGGAAATGCTTCTGATTCACAAATGCCCTTTCGGGAAGGAAATTGCTATTCTTACCTCATCTGGCCTAAACATGAATAATAGCTATGGGGTTCATTTGGAACTGCCCTCTTGGGTCTAACCAGTGATACCCTTGTGGAAAAAGTGAGGACTGCAGGTGCTGGAGTACCAGAGTTGGAAAATGTGGTGCTGGAATAACACAGCAGGCCAGGCAGCATCCGAGGAGCAGGAGAATCGACATTTCGGGCATAAGCCCATCTTCAGGAATCCTGATACCCTTGTCTCAAGAATGAACTTTTAAAAAAAATGTGACAGCCCTTGACATCAAGGCCTCATTCCACTGTGTGTGGTAGCACAGAATCTGAGCAAAAGTAGAATCAATTGGTATCAGGGAGCAAACTCACCACATAGCTGTCATACCTGATATGTAGGAAGACAGTAGTGATTGTTGGAGGTCAGTAAGCTCAGCTCCAGGACATCACTGCAGGAGTTCCTCGGAGTGACATCCTAAACCGAACCATCTTCAGCTGCTTCACCAATTTCCTTCTCCCCATCATCAAGTCAGATGTTCGTTGATGATTGCACGATGTTCAGCACAATTCCCCACTCCTTAAATATTGAAGCTGTCAATCGCCAAATGTAACAGTCTGCAGGCTTGGGCTGACAAGTAGTACTTAACATTCATGCCATACATGGGAAGCCAATGCCTATCAAAAAGAATCTAACCATTGCTTCTTGGTACTCAATGATATCACCATCACTGGATCCCCCACTTGCAACATCCTGATTGTTATCATTGACCAGAAACTCAGCTGAACTCACCAAATAAACCTCCAACAGCACATTACAAGCTCGCAATAAGTTACTCACACCAACAGCCTTTCCACCATCTTCACGAAATACTCCCCATTTTCCTGGCAACGCCAACGCTCAAGAAGCTTGAGTACTGTTTCGGACAAAGCAGCCCACTTGATTGATTGTTCTGACTGTCCACATCATCCATTCTCTCCACCAATGATGCCTCATTCCAGCAGTGTATGCTATCTGCAAGATGCACTGTAAAATTCACCAAAGGTCGTCTGACAGCACCTTCCAAGCCCTTTCATTAAGAAGACCAGGAGCAGCAGGTACATGGGAATATCACCATCTGCAAATTCACCTCCAATCCACTCTCCATTCCGACTGAAATAATATCACTGTTCTGTCACTGCCCCTGCTTGAAATCCTGAAATTCTTTCTGTAAGGACATTATGTGTTAATCTACAAGATGTGGACTGCACATGTGTAAGAAGGAAACTCTTTTCAAGGGCAGCTAGGTACAGGCAATAAATGCTGGGCAGCCGGCCAGTGGTATCCACATTCTATGTGTGAATAAAGAAGTTTAAAATATGTATCTTTTATATGTTGTTGCCACTACAATATCAGAGATCTTTCTATTTTTGTTTTAATCCTTGCAGGTTGTTTTCTAAGTCACTGCTTGGATGAACATTTGCCCAGAATGTACATCACATTGCGTTATTGAACTTAACATTATGACAGAACACAATACAAATCAGACAACCTCTTGGTATTGGGCACTACCATGTTCCCTGCTACAGCCTGACCAACAGCAGAATCACAGCATCAGCTCCTGTCCCAGTTTTAGAAATCAGCTGAGCCTGGCACTAAATGACCTGCTGCTCTGCATTTCTATGATTCATTTCCCAAAATAAAACATCTTAGTTCACCTCATTGATGTCATAACACAACATGATATAACCTTCCCATTTCATCATCAAATGAGGTCATTGATCAACCTCATGTGTTCCTTACGTTGACCAACAAAAAGGACAGAATACATGTGGCACATCTAGTTCACAGCCTTGCACGCTACATTCAATCAGCAGCTATATGATGGATTTTATCATTCCAAGTACAATTCAACCACACTTAGAAACCAATTGTGATGATGTTGCTCCATTAAACACGGTTTTGTTGTCCTTGGTTATTTTTCAGAGAGGTTGTTAAAGATACAGACTCTGGAAAGTCTAATTGAAGGGGTTTTGAGCCAATTTGATTATAGCTAACAGATACTGTCTCAGGCAGAAGGCTTTCAAGTTTTTTTAAAAAATAAACACTTGTACAATGACAGGGGAGTGGCCAGTTCTCCCATCTCAGCTTTTCTCTGGTTTGGTTTGAGTTTTTGCAATAGTGTTGAAAAGCTGCTGGACCCAAAGAAGCAGGTTCATGCTGATCCTCCTCTCTCTGTCATCTCTCCGCTAAGACCCTGTGTTTGATTTTGCCTTTTGGGCCAAGCAGTGTTTATGCAAGTTGTGGCAAGTATTTGGAACAGCATCATTACATTGGTACAGTCTGCTAGGTTAAGTTATCTTTTCTCTTTTGTTTGTGTTTCATTTGATAATCTTGCAAATAAATTGTGTACTGTTTGAAACTGAGTGGTTTGACCAGCTGCATCACTCCTGGAATATCCATGTTACATACATTGTATACATCCGTAATGGGACTTGAAGGCAGAACAATTGGCTCGATGTATAGCCATTGCCACCGTGACACAAGAGCTTTCCAACATTTGCAGTGATTTGAACAATTCTGAAATGAGCAAGGAATCATGACCTGATCTGAAGTCAAACCACGGACGGAATTAAACATGCTAAGTCTTAACCGGACACCACCAAGGGACAAAATTTCTGGTTAGAAATCTCTTGCATTCCCATATGATACACGGTGATACTGGTGACTAATATCCTGAAACACAGAAATTTTAAGCGAGAAACGATAGCGACCCTTTGTTTCTTGTCCAACATTCAATATAATCAGAGCTGATCCTCAATCACATTTTACTATCTCGCTTTCTCCCCATGAAGCTTGATGCCTTTAAAACTCAAACATTTATCTGCCTCGTTCTGTGAATATATTCAGTAACTTGATCTCCACTGATTTCCAGAGGTTCAGTTCCCTTTTAGTGGATAAATGTTTTCCTCATCTTAGTGATTTAGTTAAAAGTCATACAATACCACGTTATCATCCAAAAGGTTTATTGGGAAGTACCAGCTTTCTGAGTGCTGCTCCTTCCTCAGGTTGCTAGCTGACGAAGGAGCAGCGCTCTGAAAGCCTGTACCTCCAAATAAACCTGTTAGACTATAACCTGGTGTTATGTGATTTTTCACTCTTGCATTGAAGACCAGGCTACCATTTGCCTTCCTCCTGTTCACTGCACGTGTCTGTCTGCTTTCAGTGACTGATGTACAAAGTCCCTGGAGCACTTCGTATATCAAAACTTCCAAACATTTACCAGCATTTAAATAGTACTCTTCCTTTCTCTTTTTGTTTACAAACCGAAGTTTATAACTTCACATTTGCTACATTGTACTTCATCTGTCACACATTCTTTGTTCACTCACTTGACATGTCTGAATCACCTATTACCTATTTACCTCCCTACAACTCACAGCCACACTGGTTTGTGTTGTCAGTGAAGTCGGGAATGTGACATTTGGTTCCTTCAACCCGATCATTTATATGTATCGGGAATAACTTGGATCAATATATTGATCCTTCTGGGACCTTGCTAGTCACTGCCTGGCACTGTGGCAGGGGTGGAATGTTGGCAGAGTTGTTGGCACTGCTACCTCACAGAATCAGGGACTGGGGTTCAATTCCAGCTCCATGTGGAGCTTGCACATTCTCTGTGTCTGTGTGGGTTTTCTCTGGGTGGTCTGGTTTCCTCCCACAAAGGTGTGGAAGTTAAATGCCATGCTAAACCACCCCATAAAATGCAGCGATGTGCAGGCTAGGTAGTTTAAATGTGGGGTTATGGAGCATGGGATGCTCTTCACAACTGTCTAGATTAGAGTGGTGCTGGAAAAGCACAACAGTTCAGGCAACATCCGAGGAGCAGGAAAGTTGACGTTTCAGGTAAAAGCCCTTCATCAGGAATATGTGATTTTTTTCCCGAAACGTTGATTCTCCTGCGCCTCAGATGCTGCCTCACTAGCTGTATTTTTCCAGCATCACACTTTTCAACTGCACAGCCCTCTGCCCAGCCAGTGCCAGAGATCAGGTTCTGGTCCTGGAGCATCATGAGTCCTCACTCTGGCCACCACCACTTCTACTAACCACCCTCTGACAATGTTGCAGCTTTCCAATGATGTCAAAAGGTGAAGACAAGAAATGGGAAGGAATAAGATGGTAAAGAGAGACACAGAGCAAGAGAGAGATGGATACGGCCAGCCTGGACCTTATGGTTTCAGACGTCCTACCACAGAGGCTGTCGCTGCCATTTTGCATTCTGAGCAGTTCAATCATCTTGTTAATGTTTCCCGTGTTTAAAATCATGCACCATTATTGAAGGGACTTTATGGTTAGAGTGGACAGGGCTCCGAACAAGTGCACATTTTTCCAGGATCATGTCCAGTGTTCTCAATGTTGTTGGGACTGGAGTCATCTGGACTAAGGGAGAACATAGAGTCATCCAAATGCCTCTTAAATGTTGCAATTGTACCAGACTCTACCATATCCTCTGGCAGCTAATTCCATACACGTACCACCCTCTGCGTGAAAAAGTTGCCCCTTAGGTCTCTTTTATATCTTTCCCCTCTCACCCTCTAGTTCTGGAGTCCCCAAGCCCAGGGAAAAGACTTTGTCTATTAATCCTAAATATGCCCCTCATAATTGTGTAAACCTCTATAAGGTCACTCCTCAGCCTCCGACGCTCCAGGGAAAACAGCTCCACCCTGTTGAGCCTCTCCCTACAGAGCAAATCCTCCAACCCTGGCAATATCCTTATAAGTCTTTTCTGAACCCTTTCAAGTTTAACAACATCTTTGCGATAGGGAGGAGAGCAGAATTGCACGCAATAATCCAATAGTGGCATAACCAATGTTCTGTACAGCCGCAACATGATCTCCCAACCCCTGTACTCAATACTCTGACCAATAAAGGAAAGCATACCAAACACCTTCTTCACTATCCTATCTACCTGCGATTCCACTTTCAAGGAGCTCTGAACCTGCATTCAAGGTCTCTTTGTTCAGCAACACTCCCTAGGACCTTACCATTAAATGTATAAGTCCTGCTAGGATTTGTTTTCCCAAAATGCAGCACCTCACATTTATCTGAATTAAACTCCATCTGCCACTTCTCAGCCCATTGGCCCATCTGGTTAAGATCCTGTTGTAATCTGAGGTAACCCTCTTCGCTGTCCACTACACCTCCAATTTTGGTGTCATCTGCAAACTTACTAACTGTACCTCTTATGCTCGCATCCAAATCATATTTGTAAATGACAAAAAGTAGAGGACCCAGCACCGACCCTTGTGGGATTCCACTGGTCACAGGCCTCCAGTCTGAAAAACAATCCTCACCACCACCCTCGGTCTTCTACCTTTGAGCCAGTTCTGCACATTCCTCAGATGTCTTCTTGATGGGAGGCCAGCAGAAAGGTACTTGATACAGTATCCTCAATAGTGATATGCCCATTGTATTTCTGTGCTCTTGCAGTGAATTTGTTGGTCAATTTGAGCTCCATAATGGTAATAATTGGAGAATTGGCAATGATGGTTATCTTTAATTTTGATAATTTGATGTGTGTTTGCTTTGTGTTCTACTTTACTTTTGTTCTGCAGGTGACCGTTGTCAATCTCAGGTTATATATTTGCTTAAAGAACTGGTAGATTTGTTCTCAGATGTTCCATCACCAGGCTAGGTAACATCATCAGTGAACCACCGGTGAAGTACTGGTGTTTTGTCTGTGTCTTGGTCTGTTGTGGTGGGCGATATCACTTTCAGTTCTGTTTCTGAGAGGTTGGTAAAGGGGTCCAAATCTATATGTTTGTTAATGGAGTTCTGGTTTGATTGCCAGGTCTCTAGGAATTTTTTGTCTTTGTTTAGCCTGTCCCAGGATGGACGTATTGTCCCAGTTGAATACGCTCCCTCTTCGTCTGTGTGTATGGATACCAGTGATAGTTGGCCCTGTCTTTTAGTGGCTAGCTGGTGCTCATGTATCCTTGCGGTTCTTTTCCTGCCCCTCTGTCCAATGTAATTTTCATTGAGTCTTTGCAGGGTATTTTGTATAAGACATTCATTCTGCTGGTTGTTGGAACGAGGCCCTTTAAATTAATCAGGAGCTGTTTGAGTGTGGTGGTAGGTTTGTGAGCTACCATGATGCCTCAGGGCTGGAGTGGTTTGGTCATTATCACTGAGATGTCTTTGATGTATGGCAGCGTGTTAGTACTAAGAGAAGCCGAGGAAAAACACCTCTACAACATATTCAGGAACAATGGGTACCCAATAACTGCAGTCTGCCGATTCCTGCACAACAGACCTAAACAAGAAGACACAACACGCCCAGAGACTGTAGCCACCCTAGCATACAACAAAGACATCTCGGAGATGACGACCAGACTACTCCAGCTCCTCAGAATCATGGTAGCCAACAAACCTACCACCACACTGAAGCATCTCCTTATAAATTTAACGGACCCCATACCAACAACGAGCAGAATAAACATCATAACTGAATAATATAAGGAGAGTGACCAGTTCTCCCAGTTCTGGTTATTCCTACTTTGTTTTTTAGCTGTAGCAGTCACAAGATGTGTGAATCCAGGGGAATTGCAAGTTTTCGTAAAGAATTCCTCTGATTTTCTTCTGAGATTTATCTCTTGATGCTGCTCTCTCCTGCTTGTTTGAATCTGTGTTTGAATTTACATCTTTTTCCAAGGTGAGTGTTTATGGGATGTTCCTGTATTAGAACAGTTAATTAGTAATAGTTACTATATCAATCAGTTAAGTTTTCTAAATTCCATTTTGTTTTGTTCTTGTGTTCAAATGTAGTGTTTAAATAAATTCTGTTTTGCTTAAAGCCGAGTGGTTTGACTAGCTTGCATCAATATTGCCATTCACTTTCAACTTCACTTAAATGTTGGCCCTGAATTAAGAATCACAGCTACATTCTACTTACCCTGTCCATGTTCCTTATAAACTTTCATCAGGTTCATAGAATCATTCCGTATCGACAAAGCACTTTAAGCCATCAGGTCTGGACCACCACAAATATATGACTACCCACAGTAAGACATTCCTGCCACATGAGTATAGCCCCACGTACTCGCTCAATTACTCAATCAGGTTCTCCCTTAACAATTTCTGCTCCAAAGAAAACAACTCAATGTTATCCAGCCCCTCTTCACAGCTGAAATTACTCATCAATGGCAAAGTCCTTCTGAATCTCTTTTGCACCCCCTCCAGCACAACCATATCCTCACTCGAATGCTGCACACAGTAAGCTGGACAATCTCTCGAAGGTTTGGCATAGGCAGGGAAGCCTGGAGCAGGACACTCTCTCACAGCATGATATAGACTGGGAAGCCCAGAGTGGGACACTCTCTCACAGCATGGTATAGGCTGGGAACCCCGGAGTGGGACACTCTCTCACAGCATGGTGGAGGATGGGAAGCCCGGAGTGGGACACGCTCTCACAGCATGGTGCAGACTGTGAAGCAGAGACTTGACACTCTGGTCGCATGACATGGGCTGGGAAGTCCGGAGTGGGACATTGGTAACGTCATGCTGTCGTAACTGAGAAGGAAAAGCTGGACTCTCTCTCAGTTGTTGTTTTTGATTTTATTCTGTGAAAGGTGCTTACGTATGAGAAGTGTAACACACATTTTTGCTGTGTTTTATGTTGAAAGGATATTCAGTTTGTTTTCACCAAAGTTATATATTGCTCCACATTATCTCCATGCGTTTACAATCTGTTGACCATTGACAAAGTTAAGCATTTAATATGCCACTTTAACAAACCTCTTAAACAGCCCTTCCACGTTCAGGGAACATGGACAAGAAACCAAATATCTTTTTTTTCCCTCTGAGCTAAGTTGTTACCATTCATTGAGTGCTCCCTTGTCTTGTTGCTTGTTCCAACGTGCACTGAACCGGAACTCTGCACGGGAAAGGTTATCGACAGCAAATATGTTGGACAATTTGGAATCATATTAGTGTTTGGTGAACACGTTTAGTACAGACTATCAGAAATGAGAACATGATCTCGATTCACCTTAAAAATTTCATTCATCATGCTCGGTCAGGAACACGCGCTGCTGCATCTTACTAAATGGTATTATACAGGCTGCTGTTGTTTCTCTAACATCAATGTCAGGATAACTCTGCGATCCACATTTGTTGACCTTTGGAACACAGTCACAGCACATGAGAAAACGCCGTTCCATCAAAAGATAAACAGGTGAGCATTAACTCACAGCTTTGTTTCTGAGAATAAACTCAATGCCCTTAAAGATGAAACCTCCCTAATTAACTACCAGGAGACTGACATCACGAATAAATGTGAGCACTTTCCCGGGAAGTGCAGTAAACACGCAAATCTTGTGATTAAAATGCATGCGATACCGACAAGTCCAGTGTTTGCTATTTATTATCATATCCTTGCTGCTATCGGAGTTCCAGGTGAACTAACTTCTGTCTATGTTAATCATCCAGTATCTGCTACGAATTGTATTTCGTCAGTGATGTGTTTCTTTTTGTTCGTTTTACGACAGTTGTCTTTTTCTCCAGTTTTATTCAAAAAGATGTTATAATTCACTGAGCTAATGTATTTTGTTACACTAGTATATTTTTCATTAGTTTTAGTGTAAAAGGTGTTAATTCCTCACTTAATTATGACTTCTGGTGATAGTCTAACCATGCTCATGGAAGTTACGTTGTCTTCTTCATTTTTGATGTGGAGATACGGGTGTTGGACT
This sequence comes from Chiloscyllium punctatum, assembly GCF_047496795.1. NCBI lineage: Eukaryota > Metazoa > Chordata > Chondrichthyes > Orectolobiformes > Hemiscylliidae > Chiloscyllium > Chiloscyllium punctatum. The sequence goes on along the minus strand of NC_092756.1, from coordinate 67,302,901 downwards.
GAGGTGGATAAAGTCAGAAGACACACATCAGGTTATATTCAACCAGGTTTATTTGCAATCACAAGCTTTCGGAGAGTTGCTAAAGGGACTGCACGCTGAAAGCTGGTGATTTTAAATGTACCTGTTAGGACGATAACATGGCATCGTGTGACTTCTGACTTTCTGTATTTTTGACATTTCACTACATTCATTGCACAATTTCTTCATATTGCCTGTACGATTAGTCAACTGTAAAGTTATACTGCCTTCTTGTGTCAGGTTACATTCATTGCTTTAATTGCGTCAATTTCCCGATTTGTAATACCATTTAATGATGTAATTGTAATTCTAGTCAGATTAATTCTGTCAGTATGGTTGAATTTGAGGACTACACCCAAAGAATAATTGCAACTGCAGTCACGTGATTGATAAAGTTTTTTTTCCGGTGAAGTCCCAGGAATTTAGTTTGTTGTGGTTGTTGTCGAATTGTAGACAGATATTATCACCGTGTGGGTAAAACTTCATCATGTAATTTTCCCTGTGGCTGAAATGTGATATTGCATTCAGGTTGGACATGTAAATCTATTTTGCAGTTGCCTTTGACAGTTAGACAATAATTCTCTCAAATGATTCATTAATTGGACAAGATGTATCCTTGAATACCTTTTGGAATGAATTTCGTGATTTAACTTATTTGAAGGACAATATTAAGTGTTCAAAACTTGACCCATTCGTCACAGCACAGAATCGCTACGATGTGGAAAGGAACCATTCGAACCGTCGAGCCCCCACTGGTTAACCAAACAAGCATGTTTGCCAAGCGTCAATCTCCGTCTTTTCATCCATAACTTGCATATCACTTCTATCCACGTATTCATTCAGTGCTGTCTTGAATGGAAGAAAAATCATCTGCCTTTTTCACATTTTGTGGAAATTCATTCCATATCCTTAGATTTCAACTCATCCCTGGTTTTTTCAATCTCTGTCCTCTGTTTTTTTTTTACATTATGAGCAGGGACAGCTTCTCTCTCTCCACTCTATTCAATCTATTCATGATTTTGAAAACCTCAACCAAATCTCCTCTTGGCATTCTTCTGTGGAAGCAAAATAATCCCAACTTCTTCCAATGTATTCTCATAACCTGACGCAAATCAATGGCTCCCCGCATGGCCGAAGGTATGTCATGGTTAAGTCTGTAGTTGAAGCTGTCAAGTTAGAAACAACGAAGCGAGCAAATTTTCCATTGTATCCTGTGCAAATGTCCTCCACGAAATCAGAAGAATGCCAACTCACTTACATTTGTTTTGGGAGATTTATGAGCAAGGTGAATGGAAACATTTTCAAAACAGAATCGTTTATTAAAAGGATCCACTTATCCAGTCTGTGAAGTGTAATCTGATACTTCGTTTCCAAACCTGTGTTGTCTTGTTTCATGTTACATTGTTGCAGTATTTTCTACATTTCTTGTTAATGAAATGTCTTAACATGTTGTTAGTTTCTGTGTTTCTCTTCCCTATAAAGTTTCTTCAGAATACTGCACTGTTTTTTTTATTTTATCGAAGTGTTTAAGTATAAATCTGGACTGCTGAATAAGGCTACCTTACAATTGCTCATATGTAAAGGATTTCTACAAACTTTGGTTTATGTTAAAAGTTTTTAACTTTACGCAATATCCTGGAAACAGGTGATTGTTTTTTAAAGTCAAAATCGCAACTAGCTGATCCCTATTATGTTCTCTCCATCTGTTTCTATTGTAGCTAACCTGGTAGTGATTGTGATCTTATCTCGAAGAAGATGCGGTCTCTCCACAAATATCATATATTATCTTGTCTCTATGGCAGCAACAGATCTTCTGGTTGTGGTCACGGTTATAATACTAAACCAGATTGTGAGGAGTTATTTCCAATTCAGTTTCCTGTCTATCACTCCAGTATGCAGTGTTCGTAATTCATTAAGTTTTGCAGCCATTGACAGTTCTGTCTGGTTAACGGTCACTTTCACCTTTGATCGATTTGTGGCCATATGTTGTCAAAAGCTGAAATTAAAATATTGCACGAAGAAGGTGGCATCATGGGTTATAGGATCGGTGTGTGCAGTGTCCTTCATGAAAAATATATCAACGTATTTCCATTACACACCTATATACACAATTGACAAAATACCATGGTTCTGTGGCCTAAAACCAGAATATTATACTGCACTGGCATGGGCTGTATATGACTGGATTCGTTCCATTTTGACTCCGTGTCTTCCTTTCATTCTGATATTACTGCTCAATGTTTTGACTGTCAGGCAGATTTTTGCCGCCAATCGAGCCCGAAGGAGACTCCAGACTCAGGGCAATGGAGAGACTCAGAGTGACCCCGAGATGGAGAAGCGAAAAAAGTCCATTGCTTTACTCTTTGGCATCTCAGGAACATTCATCCTTTTGTATTTGTTATATTTTGTTACAATCTTTTACGTTCGAATTGCGAATATTCCTTATTCCTCTGGATCTGATGTCGGCAAAACTATATTTATTGTCCAACAAAGTGGGTACATGCTTCAGTTATTGAACTCCTGTGTCAATCCATTTATTTACGCAGGGACCCAGAGTAAAATCAGAGAGGAGCTAAAGAATGGTGTGAAATATCCATTCAGCCTGTTTGCTAAAATATTTAAAAGTTGAAAATGAATGAAACTAACATGATTCATATCGCAGCATACTTTCATATTATCCCCTTTTTTTTGCAAATAATTGTTCCATATCTTCGAAATCTTGAGCTAACGCTTGTAGAATGTGTAGTGAGTGAGGATGATATTATCATGTGCATTTATCATGCAAAGCATTCTGTAAATTCCCAGCTGTCTCACATGTTGCTCACTGTAATCAATTTACATTTGGCTGGAGGACAGTGAATTATGCGGAATTGGCGTGTGATGACTTCGCGTTCATGTCCTGTGTACATGTTTGGATCTCATACCTTAGAAATGCCCAAACCCAGTAAAATGACTGCAGCTGTTCAAGCATGCAATGTCGCGATGCTTTCTTTACTGCTCACTTCCACCAGCCTCAAAAAAGTATCTGGGAGGGTTAAAATCATCACGGAGAATGTGAGGACTGCAGATACTGGAGATCAGATTGGAGAGTGTGGTGCTGGGATGCTGCCTACCTGCTGTGCTTTTCCAGCAACACACTCTTGACCCAAAATTTTATCCGACAAGTGACATCCTCATATCAACTACACTTGGAACTGGTATTTATTGCCAGACATTGCATTTGGTGTGTTGTGCCAAGTAGCTGAAAGATGTGATGAATCCAGTACTGCTGCATGTACCCAACAGGCAGTTACTTCTAATGACTCTTCTAAAGGGAGTATGACTGGCTCTGAGATCATAATAGGCTTCCATCCTGAGGAATTCAAAAATGAATGTCAGCCAGCAAATCAGGATGGGAGCCGGTGACGAGTGGAGTTCGGCAAGGGTCAGTGATTGGGCCACAACATTCTATGCATTAATGATTTGGATGAAGGAACTAAGGGTTACCTTTGCAGCTGGTACAAAGATAGGTGGAGGGGCAACTAATTTTGAGGAGGCTGGGTGGCTGTGGAAGGATTTAGACAGCTTAGGGAGTGGGAAAATAAGTGACAGATGGAACACAAAGTGGAAAGGTGGGACATATGCACTTTGGTAGGATGAACAGAAGCATGTACAATTTTCTATATGGGGTTAAAAATGCAGTAATCTGAAGTAAATTGGGACTTGGGACTGCTAGTTTAGGTTTCTCTTATGGTAAAGTTGTAAGGTGAGTCAGTAAATACAATGTTATTCATCTCAAGAGGACTTGAATACAAAAGCAGAGATGTACCTCTGAGCCTTTGTAAAGCTCTGGTCAGACCACATTCAGGGTATTGTGATTAATTTGGACCCTATACCTCTAGAAAAATGTACTGGCCTTGGAATGGGTCCAGGGAAGGTTCATGAAAATGATCCCAGAAATGAGAAATGTTTGTGTCTATACTCATTGGCGTTTATAATTATAAAGGGGACCGCATTGAAACTTACAGAAAATTGAACAGCCTGGACAGACTGGATGTTGGTAAGATGTTTGTATTAACAGCCAAGACTAGGACTTGAGGAAACACCTTTCGAGTAAAGGGAAGAGCCTTTAGAACAGAGATGAGGAGAAACGTCTTCAGCCAGGAAGTAGTGAATCTATAGAATTAATTGCACCAGAAAGGTCATTGAGTACGCTTAAAATAGAGATAGATTAGGTTCTTGTTTGTCAAGGGTTACAGGAGAAAGTGGGAGAATGGGGGTTGAAAAAAACTGATTAGCCATGATTGAATGGTGGAACAGACTTGATGGGCCAAATGGCCTTATTTCTGCTCCTATGTCTTGTGGTCTTATGGAATACTGAACTAAAACAATACTGAGTTTAAAGTTGAATCAGATATACCACACTGGGATGATGTACCAAATCCTTGCTCAACAACTTAGTACTAAACCAAGTACTCTTTGCCCAGGTGTGACTTCACCATCTCCGTAACTCCAAATGCTCCTGATGCTGCAAGAAAGCATGTCACTGTCTGTCCACATAACCATATCCTAGAGTTTAAGGACTGAACGCAAAACAATTTAATAGATCTTCAAACATGAACTATTGCTTTACTTGGATTAGCTTCCTCCACATAACATATTTGCCAGTACAGTATATCACGTGCCCTCTGTGACACAGCTCAGTGACAGGGTCAATGCTTACTATCCACTTCCTAAGGTTATTCAGTTCCAGTCAATAATCACACTGTATTCCCGTGGTGAATGAAAACTGTCCCTCCCTGTAGCAGCTGGACACTGGACACATTGCACACAACAGAACAACCACATCCAAGTGCATGTGTGATTTATATTTGGAAAAATTTCATGCAGACAGCAGTTTGTTTGAAAATATTCTGATTGAAAATCAGAAATCTGACGGACTCTGAAACTTTTTTTTATAAACAGTGTTGGAAACTAGGCACAATACAGGGTCACTCAGAAAGTTTGAGAATAATAGCAGATACCACAGAAACAAAGTTGACAATTAACTTATGAATGTATGAGTAGGAAAGAAATCAGAAATTTTCGTGAAAGTTTACAGAACATGGATACAAAGACAGCTGATTATAAATATAGATAATTACCTACAAATTATAGGTAACTCTGTAGGCATAGTTATATAATATATATGTCATGCATCCAGCAAATCTAACTATTATATACAGGCATTGTTCCTGAAGCCCCTGTTTTTGCGCAGACATGTCTCTCTTTGATTGGCTGCTGTTAGCCTGTGACACAGTTGTCTCCTCTCTGGGTATTGCCGTCTCTGGCTCAGAGACACATGACTTGAGTGACACCACTGGTTCCACCTGGTCCAGCTCAGTATTCAGAGAGTCCTCCACTTGCTGCTGAGGTGTGGTGTTCAGCTGCTCCACATGTCTCCTCCACACTATTTAGAACATAGACCATGGAACAGTACAGGCCTTTTGGCCTTTTTTGTTATACCGACCTTTTATCCTACTCTAAGATCTAACTAACTGACATACTCTTCATTTACTATCATCCATATGCCTATCCAAGAGTTGCTTAAATGTCCGTAGGTACCACTGCTGGTAGTGCCTTCCACACACCTACCAATCTCTGCGTAAAAAAAATCTTTGACATTTCCCCTAAACCTTCCTCCCCCTAAACCTTAAAATTATGCCCCTCATGATCGCTATTTCTGCACTGGAGAAAGGTCTCTGACTATCCACTCTGGCTAAGGCTTTCATCATCTTGTACACCTCTATCAAGTCACCTCTTATCCTTCTTTATTCCAATGAGAAAAGCCTCAGCTTCCTCTGCCTTTCTTCATAAGACAGGCTTGACAGTCCAGGCAGCATCCTGGTAAACTGATCCACTGATATATTAGAGTCATCGCATTTCCAGCCAATGTTGGGGAAGTTAAAACCCCCCATAATATCCACCCTGTTCCTTTCACTTCTACCAAGAATCATTTTACCAATCCTCTCCTCCACCTCCCTGGAACTCTGCGGAAGCCTATAAAAAAAACCTAGCAGTGATTCTAACCTCAGCCCATGCTACCTCAAGTAGACGAGTCCTCATCAAAAGTTCTTTCAGCCACCATTATAGAATCCTTGACTAACAAAGCGACACCTCCCCCTCTTTTACCACCTTGTCTGTTCTTAATAAAAGATCTAAACTCTGGAACCTGCAACATCCATTCCTGTTCCTGCTCTATCCATGTCTCCGAAATAGCCATAACATCAAAGTCCCAGATACCTATCCATGCTGCAAGTTCACCTACCTTATTTCGGATACTTCTGGCATTGAAGTTGACACAATTCAAACCGGCTTCCTGTCTGCAGGCACATTCCTGTGACCGTGAAATCCTGTCCAGGCCCTCCCTACTCTCATCCTCCCCTGTGCACTGGAGCGACATTTCAGGTTCCCATCCCCCTCCTGAGCCAGTTGAACCCCACCCGAATAGCACCAGTAAATTTCCCACCCAGGATATTAGTGCCCCTCTGGTTCAAGTGAAGACTGTCCTGTTTGTAAAGGTCCCACCTTCTCCAGAATGAGCCCCAATTATCCAAATACCTGAAACCCTCCCTTCTGCACCATCCCTGCAGCCACGTATTCACCTGATATCTCTCCCTATTCCTTGCCTCGCTATCATATGGCACGGGTAACAAACCAGAAATAACAACTCTGTTTGTTCTAGCTCTCAGCTTCCACCCTAGCTCCCTGAAATCCTGCCTTACATCCCTATCCCTCTTTCCACCTATGTCATTGGTACCTACATGGACCATGACTTGGGGCTGGTCACCCTCTCCCTTCAGGACCCCAGAGACACGATCCGAGACATCATGGACCCTGACACTTTGAAGGCAACCCACAACCGCGAGTCCCGTTCGTTCCCTACAAACCTTCTATCTGACCCTCTAACTATTAAGTCCCTAATGGCTAACACTCTCCTCCTTTCTCTCCTTTCCTTCTGTGCAACAGGGACAGGCTCTGTGCCAGAGACCTGTACCCCACTGCATACCCTTTTGGTCAGCTTCCTGCACCACACCACCCCTCCCAACATCGTCCAAAACAGTATACTGGTTTTTCAGAGGAACGACCACGGAGGATCCCTCCACTAACGTTTTTTCCCCTTTGAACAATTCCCAAATTTCTTTGTGCCTAGGAGTAACTGCTTCCCTGTAACTCTAATCTATCACAGCCTCTGCCTCCCGACTGATTGGAAGTTCATCCAGCTCCCGCTCCAGTTCTGTAATGTGGTCTTGGAGGAGCGAGAGTTGGGTCCACTTCCTGCAGATATACTTGGATGGGAAGCTTATGTAATGATGAGACAAGGTGGTTCAGATGAAGTGATGGAGAGTTACAGATTAGCTCAGAAGGATTTAAAGAGAGAATTAAGAAGGACAAAGAGAGGACATGAGCACTCTTTAGCAAATAGAATATAGGAGAACCCTAAAACCTTCTAGAGGTATGTGATGAATAAAATGATGACTTGGGTCGGTATAGGGCCAGTCAAAGACAGAAGTAGAAAGTTATGTGTGGACCCTATGGAGATCGGAGAGGTGATAAATGAATATTTCTCAATGGTTTTCTCTCAGGAAAAAGATAATATTGTAAAGGAGAAGAATGAGATACGAGGTACAAGATTAGAAAGGATAGACATTAGTTACGAAGAGGTGTTATCAATTCTAGAAGGACTGAAAGTAGACAAGACCCCTGGGCTGGATGGGATTTATCCAAGGATTCTCTGGGAAGCTAGGGAGGAGATAGCAGAGCCTTGGGCTTTGATCTTTGAGTCGTCATTGTCTACAGGTTTAGTACCAGAGGACTGGAGGATTGCAGGTGTTGTGCCCTTGTTCAAGAAGGGTAGTAGAGATGACCCAGCTAATTATAGACCAGTGAGCCTTACGTTTGTTGTAGGAAAGGTTTTGGAAAGGATTATAAGAGATAAGCTTTATAATCATCCAGCAACCATCAATTTGATTTCAGAGAGTCAACATGGTTGTGTCAAGGGCAAGTCATGTCTCACAAACCTCATTGAGATTTTTGAGAAGGTGATCAAGCATGTGGATGAGGGTCGGACTGTTGATGTGGTGTACATGGACTTCAGTAAAGTCTTTTATAAGATTCCACATAGTAGGCTATTGGAGAAAATGCAGAGGCATGGGATTGAGGGTGACTTAGCAGTTTGGATTAGAAACTGGCTTTCTGAATGAAGGCAGTGAGTGGTGGTTGATGGAAAATATTCAGCCTGGAGTGCAGTTACTAGTGGTATGCCACAATAATCTGTTTTGGGACCACTGCTGTTTGTCATTTTTATAAATGTTTAGATGCAGGCATAGGTGGATGGATTAGTAAGTTTGCAGATAACACTAAAGTCGGTGGAGTAGTGGACAGTTTGGAAAAATGTTGCAGGTTGTAGGGGAACTTGAATAAACTGCAGAATTGGGTTGAGAAATGGCAAATGGAGTTCAATGCAACTAAATGTGAGGTGATTTACTTTGCGAAGAATAACAGGAAAACAGAATACTGGGTCAATGGAAGGATTCTTGGTAGTGTCAATGTGCAAAAGGATCTTGGAGTCTATGTGCATCGATTTCTGAAAGTTGCCATCCAGGTTGATAGTGCTGTTAGGTTTTATTGGTCGAGGGGTTGTGTTCCGGAGTCGTAATGCAATGCTGCAACTATATAAAACACTAGTGTGGCCGTACTCGGAATATTGTGTACAGTTCTTGTCCCCATATTTCAGGAAGGATATGGAAGCATTGGAAAAGGTGCAGAGGAGATTTGCCAGGATGTTGCCTGGTCTGGAGGGAAGGTCTTATGAGGAAAGGCTTGAGAGACTTGGGTCTGTTCTCATTGGAAAGAAGAAGGCTAAGAGGGAATTTGATAGAGACATACAAGATGATCAGAGGATTAGATAGGGTAGACAGTGAAAGTATTTTTCCTAGGATGATGACGTCAGGTTGAACGAGGGGGCATAACTACAAATTGAGGGGTGATAGATTTAAGACAGATGTCAGAGGCAGGTTCTTTACTCAGAGTGTGTTAAGGATGTGGAATGCCCTACCTGCCAATGTGGTTAACTCAGCCACATTAGGGAGATTTAAACAATCCTTGGACAAGCACACGGATGATGATGGGATAGTGTAGGGGGACGAGCTGAGAATAGTTCACAGGTTGGCGCAACATCGAGGGCCGAAGGGCTTGTTCTGCACTGTGTTGTTCTATGTTTAATGCACTCAGGCATCATCACTCACCTAGATTACTTCTCTTGTGGCCAACTCAATCGAGGTAGTAATTTCAAAAGCTGCCTCTGGCCCTATTCTTGATCATAACTTCTATTGGAATGCTTCCTGTCTGAGGACATAAACCGAACAGTGTCACAAAGCATCTTAGTGGAACCCTCCAAATTCGCAATTGTTCATCTAGCCTCTTTAAGGCAGCCACAAATTGGCGATAGACTCTTTTTTTGTTCTGTACAAATTTATAAAAATGGAAAAGTTCCACGCTCACCAGTGGCTTTGGTGCAAATTAACTTCCAAACGCTTGTCTTCTCCAGTTTTCTCTGTTTGCACCAGATCCTTAGAATCATAAAGTACTTACACCCCATGAGTTTCAAGAAAACTGGTATCATTAAGTCTTCAGACTTTGTTCTCCATTACGAAACCACTAAAAATTCAGGTTATGCCATCCAAATTTCAATCTTTTCATCAAATGATTCCATCGCTACAAATGGACACATCTGTTTGTTTTCCCATTGTTGGGAATTTTCCTTGCCACTCGAGTAAAGTAGCCATTCACAGCCTGAATCACCTCAACGAATGCTCCTGTGTCTGCCATTCCCTCACCGACTCTGCTCGCATATTGTTCTTCTCTGATATCGACTGCAGACTGAGTCCCCTTGCAGTCGCACTCCAGTATGACTTTGGTAAGTTGTTGGGTTATCATTCCCCTCTTCAGTCGTTGGCTATGACCCGAGTCTCCTGAGAACAGCCACTGTCGGCCCGCTCTGTGCGCATACCATTCTTCCTTGGCATCAACCGCAGCTCAAGTCCCCTCACAATCGCTTCCCTTGAAATCTTTACAATCTTACAATTCCACTATCATGTTACAATCCTGTGTTCTTACCAAAGTCCCAGACGACATTTGTGGTCCTGACGAACAATTCATTCACTCAGATGCTGTCGCCATATTCCATTTTTGTCTCCAGTTATTATATTTGCGCTTCACATAGAACCATAAATGGAACACAAAGTAGGCGGAAGATAAACTTGAACAGGGAATATTTTATTGTCGGTCTCTCATGTTCAAAATCAGTTTTAGACTTCACCTAGCTCCCATGTCCAGGTCACCTGATTGACTCTCTTAAAAGGGCAACACACATCCAGCTTCATCTGAAACAATGCCCTGTCTGTAATGAAAAAAGCCGGACAGATTCAATCTAGACAGTTTGCATCCAATCAGTTTCCTCTTGATCATGAATTACTCTCGATTATGATCTGTGTCATGAACAGTGCTATCTCGCAGTACCTGCTCATCAATAACCTGCTCAGTGACGCCCAAATTGGATTCCACCAGGGTCACTGAGCTCCTGACCTCATTACAGCCTTGGTTCAAACATGGGTGATACAGCTGAAAAGTAGAGGTGAGGCTTCAGGTGAGGTGATGGCCTAGTTGTATTATTGTTGCACGGTTAATGCAGAGACTCAGGAAATACTCTGGGCACCTGAATTCAAACCCTGTCTCAGCAGATGGTGAAAATTTAATTCAGTGAAACAATCTGGAATTAGGAGTCGAATGAAGATGAAAAAAACCCACTGTCGACTGTTGGAAGGAAATGCTTCTGATTCACAAATGCCCTTTAGGGAAGGAACGGCCATTCTTACCTCATCTGGCCTACACGTGACTACAGGCTAACAGCAATATAGTTCACTTGGAACTGGACTCTGTGTCTAACCAGTCAAGAATTAATTTTTAAAACTGAGGTGAATGGGCAGCAAGGTGGCACAGTGGTTAGCACTGCTGCCTCACAGCGCCAGAGATCCGGGTTCAATTCCCACCTCAGGCGACTGATTGTGTGGAGGTTGCACATTCTCCCCGTGTCTGCGCGGGTTTCCTCCGGGTGCTCCGGTTTCCTCCCACAGTCCAAAAAAAATGTGCATCTTAGGTGAATTGGCCGTGCTAAATTGCCTGTAGTGTTAGGTGCAGGAGTAATTGTAGGGGTCTGGGTGGGTGCGCTTCGGTGGGTCAGTGTAGACTTGTTGGGCAGAATGGCCTGTTTCCACACTGTAAATAATCTAATCTAATCTAATCACATTCCACTGAGTGTGGCATCACAGAACCTGAGCAAAATGACAATCAATTAGTATCGGGAACAAACTCTGCACATAGCTGTCATACCTGACACGTAGGAAGATAGTCATGATTGTTGCAGATCAGGAAGCTTAGCTCCAGGACATCACTGCAGGAGTTCCTCAGGATGGCCTCCTAAGACCAACCATCTTCAGCTGCTTCAACAATTTCCATCCCCTCATCATAAAGTCAGAATTGGAGTTGTTCGTTGAAAATTGCATGATGTTCAGCACAATTTGCCACTCCCCAAATACTGAAGCTGTAACAAATGTAACAGTCTGCAGGCTTGGGCTGACAAGTAGCAAGTAGCATTCAGGTCAGGCAATGCCTATCAATAATAACAGACAACCTAATCACTGCCCCTTGGCATTCAGTGATATCGCCATGACTAGATTCCCCCAGTATCAACGTCCTGAGTGTCATAATTGACCAAAAACACAGCTGGACTCACCATATAAATGCAGTGGCTCCTAGAGCAGGTTAGAAGCTAGAAATACAATGGCAAATAACTCAGGTCCTCACTCCGACAGCATTTCCACCATCTTCATGGAATACTCCTCACTTTCCTGGCAGCACCAGTAACACTCAAGAAGCTTGAGCACTGTTTCGGACAAAGCAGCCCACTTGATTGATTGCTCTGACATCCATAAGCGCCACCAGTCTCTCCACCACTGATACCTTGTTCCAGCAGTGTGTGCTATCTGCAAGACGCACTATAAAAAATCACCAAAGATCCTTAGACAGTACCTTCGAAGCCCTTTCATCCAGAATAACAGGGGCAGCAGATACATGGGAATACCACCACTTGCAAATTAACTGGCAATCCACATACCATTCCGACCGAAATAATATCACTGTTCTGTCACTGCCCCGTTTTGAAATCCTGAATTTCTTTCCATGAGGACATTATGTGTTAACCTCCAAGATGTGGATTGCACATGTTTCAAAAGGAAGCCCTTTTCAACCTTAGCCAGGTACAGGCAATAAATGCTGGGCAGCCGGCCAGTGCTATCCACATTCTATGTGTGAATAAAGAAGATAAAAATATGTATCTTTTATATGTTGGTTAAAAAGGCAGTTGCCACCATAATATCAGAGATCTTTCTATTTAATTTTTAATCATCACAGGTTACTTTCTAAGTCTCTGCCTGGATGACCATTTGCCCAGAATGTACATACATATGTTATGACATTGTGACAGAGCACAATACAAATTAGACAAACTCTTGGTATTGGGCACAACCAAGATCCCTGCTACAGTCTGACCAACAGAGAATCACAGCATTTCTATGATTCATATCCCAAAATAAAACATCTTAGTTCACCTCATTGATGTCATAACACAACACGATATAACCTTCCCATTTCATCATCAAATGATCAACCTCAAGTGTTCCTTACTTTGCTCACAAAAAAGACAGAATACATGTAGCACTTCTCATTCACAGCCTTGTACCCTACATTCAATCATCAGCAACATGATGGATTTTATCATTCCAAGTACAATTCAACCACATTCAGAAAACAATTGTGATGAAGCTGCTTCGTTAAACAAGGTTATGTTGTCCTGGGTTATTAAGACACTGAATCTGAGAAGTCTAATTGAAGTGGTTTCGTGCCAGTTTGTTGATCGGTAACAAATACTGCCTCAGTCAGAAGGCATTCAAGTTTTTAAAAAGCAATTGTACAATGACAGGGGAGTGGCCAGTTCTCCCAGCTCAGCTAAGCTCTGGTTTGGTTTGGGTTTTAACAATAGTGTTGAAAAGCTGCTGGACCCAAAGAAGCAGGTGCAGGCTGACCCTCCTCTTTCTGAGATCTCTCCGCTAAGACCCTATGTTTGATTTTGCTTTTTCTGCCTAGCAGTGATTAGAACAGCATCATTACATTGGTATTGTCTGCTTGGTTAAGTTATTATCTATTCTGTTCTCTTTTGTTTGTGTTTCATTTAATAATCTTGTGAAGAGGTTCTGTTCTGTTTGAAACTGAGTGGTTTGACCAGCGACGCCACTCCTGGAATATTCATGTTTACATACATTGCATACAAACGTAATGGGACTTGAAAGCAGAACTTTTGGCTCGATGCATAGCTTTTGCCACTGTGACACAAGACCCCTCCAGCATTTGCAGCGATTTGATTAGTTCTTAAATGAGCAATGATTCATGATCTGAACTGAAGTCAAACAGGGTCAGAGTTAAACATGCCAAGTCTGAACCATAAATCACCAAGGGACATAAATCCTGTTTAGGAACCTCTTGCATTCCTCTAGGAAAAACCGTGAAATAGGTGATCAACATCCTGAAACTGTGAAATAGGTGATCAACATCCTGAAACACAGAAATTTTAAACTGAAAGAGACGGTGACCCTTTGATCCTTTTCTGCCATTCAATATATCAGAGCTGATCCTCAATTGCATTCTCGAGTATGTCGAATGCTTCTCCCCATGAAGCTTAATGCCTTTAAAATTGAAACATGTATCTACCTGTTGCTGAGAATATAGTCAGTAACTTAATCTCCACTGATTTCCGTGATAGGGACATCCACAGGTTCAGTTCCTTTTTAGTGAATAAATGTTTCCTCATCTTCATGATTTAGTTAAAATTCACACAAAACCAGGTCATAGTCCAACAGGTTTATTGAGAAGTACCAGCTTTCTGAGCACTGTTCCCTCCTCAGGTTGCTAGCTGACGAAGGCGCAGCGCTCTGAAAGCCTGTACTTCCAAATAAACCTATTAGACTATGACCTAGTGATATGTGACTTTTCACTCTTGCAATGAAGACCGATCTACAATTGCCTTCCTCTTGCCCACTGTGCATGTCTACCTACTTTCAGTGACTGGTACAAAGACACTGGAGCGCTTTGTATATTGATACTTCCAAATGTTTAACAACATTTAAATAGCACTCTTGCTTTCTGTTTTTGTTTACAAGCCAAAGTTTATAACTTCACGTTTGTTACGTTGTACCGCATCTATCACACATTCTTTGTTCACTCACTTGACATGTCTGAATCACCTGTTACCTCTTTACCTCCCTACAACTCACAGCCACACTGGTTCGTGTTGTCAGTGAAGTCGGGAATGTGGCATTTGGTTCCTTCAACCCGATCATTTATATGTATCAGGAATAACTTGGATCAATATACTGATCCTTCTGGGACCCTGCTAGTCACTGCCTGGCACTGTGGAAGGGGTGGAATGTTGGCAGAGTGGTTGGCACTGCTACCTCACAGAATCAGGGATTGGGGTTCAATTCCAGCTCCATGTGGAGTTTGCACACACTCTGTGTCTGTGTGGGCTTTCTCTGGGTGATCTGGTTTCCTCCCACAAAGGTGTGGAAGTTAAATATCATACTAAATTCCCACGTAGAATGCAGCGATGTGCAGGCTAGGTAATTTAACTAAATGTAGGGTTATGGGGCTAGTATGGGATGCTCTTCACAAGTGTCAGTGCAGAGTCAAATGGCCTCTCTCTTCACTGTAGTGATTCACTGTAGTGATTTGATAAACAGGCTACATTATCTCCATTCTCTATCTCCTGAGATGTCGATTATCCTGCTCCTTGGATGCTGCCTGACCTGCTCTGCTTTTCCAGCACCACACTTTTCAACTCCACAGCCGTCTGCTCAGCCAGAGCCAGAGACCAGGTTCTGGCCCTGGAGAATCAGCAGGCCTCACTCCAGCCACCACTGCTTCTACTGGCCACTCCTCAATCGCGCTGCAGTATTCTAACGTTGTCAAAAATTGAAGAAAAGAAATGAGAAAGAAAAAGATGGCAAAGACAGATTGGGAGAGAGAGAGAGAGAAGGATGTGGCCAGCCTGGAGCTTATGGTCTCAGAAGCTCTGCCACAGCCAACGATGCTGTCAGCGCCATCTTGCATTCTGAGTAGTTTATCTTGTCAATGTTTCCTATGTTGAATATTATGCACCATTATTGAAGGGACTTGATGTCTGGAGTTGACAGGGTTCCATACAACTGCACTGAGTTTTCCAGGATCACGTCCAACATTCTCAATGCTGTTGGGATTGGAGTCATCTGGACCAAGGGAGAACATGTGGGCGGCACGGTGGCACAGTGGTTAGCACTGCTGCCTCACAGCGCCTGAAACCCGGGTTCAATTCCCGCCTCAGGCGACTGACTGTGTGGAGTTTGCACGTTCTCCCCGTGTCTGCGTGGGTTTCCTCCGGGTGCTCCGGTTTCCTCCCACAGTCCAAAGATGTGCAGGTCAGGTGAATTGGCCATGCTAAATTGCCCATAGTGTTAGGTAAGGGGTAAATGTAGATGTAGGGGTATGGGTGGGTTACGCTTCGGCGGGGCGGTGTGGACTTGTTGGGCCGAAGGGCCTGTTTCCACACTGTAAGTAATCTAATCTAATCTAATCTAATCTAATGTGTTCACATTCCCCAGATGTGTTTTTAATGGGAGTCTAGCGGAAAGGTATTTGTGAAAACATCAACATTGTATTTCTGCACTTTTGCAATGAATTAGCTGTTAATTTTGGACATCATAATATTAATGACTGGAGATGACTATCCTTAGACATGATATAATATTCGATCCATTTGGAGGCTAAAAATAGGATCATTGAATCATACAGTTCATGCAGAAGAGTGTGACGATGCTGGCACTTTAAAAAGGTTAGTTTGTCCTTGGTTTACTTGAAGAGAGATTGTAAAGGCAGAAGTACTAAAGAGTCTAGTTTAGTAATGGAAGGGGAGTGACCAGTTCTCCTAGTTCAAGTTTATCCGATTTGCTTTTAGCTGTAGCAGTCACAAGATGTGTCAATCCAGCAATTCAGTAAGGAATTGCTCTGACTTTCTTTTGAGATCTCTTTCTTGACTGTGTGCAGTTTGCACATTCTCCCCGTGTCTGCGTGGGTTTCCTCCGGGTGCTCCAGTTCCCTCCCACAATCTAAAAATGTGCAAGTCAGGTGAATTGGCCATGCTAAATTTCCCATAGTGTTTGGTGCATTAGTCAGGGGTAAATATAGTGGAGGGGAATGGGTCTTGGTGGGTTACTCTTTGGAGGGTCGGTGTGGACTTGTTGGGCTGAAGGGCGTGTTTCCACACTGTAGGGAATCTAATCTAGTCAAATCTTGATGCTGCTCCCTGCTGCCTGTATGAATCTTTGTTTGAAATTGTCTACTTTTTCCATATTAATGGGATATTATTGTATTGGAGCAGTTAATTAGTGATACTAACTGTTTTGGGTCAGTTCAGCTTTCCAACAGTTAAGTTATTCTAAATTCCATTTTCTTTTGTTTGTATTTCAACTGTAGTGTTTAAATAAATTCTGTTTTGCTTAAAGGCGAGTGGTTTGACCAGCTGTATCACACCTGGAACAGCCACTTCACATCTGCCTTTAAAATAATGAAAAGTTAGGGTCTAGGTTAGTTTCTTAAAATATTTCAAAGGGGTGTGGCTTTGTCCATAGTGAGAGGCTCTTCAACTCATTGTATACATACCCCCAAAATATACCAGATCTGTATGTGTCCTACTTCCAGCACTGATGTCAAAGCCTGAGGTGTGTTAAATGAAGTATGTTTTAAACACTGTGAGGTTTCCACCTCAGCTATCTTCCTCAGCAGTATGTTCCAGACTACTGTTATGCTGTGGGGTGAAAAATCTTTCTCTATACATCCTCCCTAAAGCTGTTGCCATTTCCTTCAAACTTCACTTAAATGTTGACCTTTGATTAAAAATCGCAGCTACATTCTCCTTAAGCTGTCCATGCTTCCCCCAGACATGGTCGACGATGCCCTCCACCGCATCTCTTCCACTTCCCGCTCCTCTGCCCTTGAGCCCCGCCCCTCCAACCGCCACCAGGACAGAACCCCATTGGTCCTCTCCAACCACCCCACCAACCTCCATGTACAGTGTATCATCCGCCGTCATTTCCACCACCTCCAAACGGACCCCACCACCAGGGATATATTTCCTTTCCCTCCCCTATCAGCGTTCCGAAAAGACCACTCCCTCCATGACTCCCTCGTCAGGTCCACACCCCCCACCAACCCAACCTCCACTCCCGGCACCCTTTCTGCAACCACAAGAAATGCAAAACTTGCGCTCACACCTCCCCCCTTACTTCCCTCCAAGGCCCCAAGGGATACTTCCATATCCGCCACAAATTCACCTGCACCTCCACACACATCATCTATTGCATCCACTGCACCCTATGTGGCCTCCTCTATATTGGGGAGACAGGCCGCCTACTTGCAGAACGTTTCAGAGAACACCTCTGGGACACCCGGACCAACCAACCCAACCACCCCGTAGCTCAACACTTCAACTCCCCCTCCCACTTCACCAAGGACATGTAGGTCCTTCGACTCCTCCATCGCCAGACCATAGCAACACGACGGTTGGAGGAAGAGCATCTCATCTTCCGCCTATGAACCCTCCAACCATAAGGGATGAACTCAGATTCCTCCAGTTTCCTCATTTCCCCTCCTCCCACCTTGTCTCAGTCAAATCCCTCGAACTCAGCACCGCCTTCCTAACCTGCAATCTTCTTCCTGACCTCGCCGCACCCACCCCACTCCAGCCTATCACCCTCACCTTGACCTCCTTCCACCTACCGCATTTCCAACGCCCCTCCCCCAAGTCCCTCGTCCCTACCTTTTATCTTAGCCCGCTGGACACACTTTCCTCATTCCTGAAGAAGGGCTTATGCCCTAAACGTCGATTCTCCTGTTCCTTGGATGCTGCCTGACCTGCTGCGCTTTTCCAGCAACACATTTTCAGCCCTTTTAAGTTTTTATCAGGTTCATAGAATAATTCCAGACAGAAAAAGTATTTTAACCATTGGAGACTGGACCACCACAAATGTATGATATATAAGAGTGTTTGAAGGTGGATAAATCTCCTGGTCCTGACCAGATATATTCAAGAACACTATAAGAGGCTAGAAAAGAAATTACGGGGGCCCTGGCTGATATTTTGGCATCATCCTTAGCCACGGGTGAGGTCCTGGAAGACTGGACGGCAGCGAATGTTGTGCCCTTATTCAAGAAGAGCTGCAACAAAAAACCTGTGACCTATAGACCAGTAAGCATAACATCTGTGGTCGGTAAATTCCTTGGGAAGACCCTGAGATAAGATATACATGCACTTGGAAAGACAGGGTTTGATTAGGAGAAGTCAACTTGGCTTTGTTCATGGGAAATCATGCCTCACAAATTTGCTAGAGTTCTTTGATGAAGTGACGAGGAAGTTTGATGAGGGCAGGGCGGTAGACATTGTGTATATGAATTTCAATAAGGCCTTTGATGAGATTCCACATGGTAGGCTGCTCTGGAAGAGATGGAATCCAGGGAGAGCTGGTAAATTGGATACACAATTGGCTTGATGGGAGGAAGTAGAGGGTACTACTGGAGGGATGCTTGTCGGACTGGAGGCCAGTGACTAATAGTGTGCGTCAGAGGTCATTGCTGGGTGCATTGATTTTTGCTATCTTTGTCAATGATTTGGATGAAAATGTACAAGGCATGATTCGTAAGTTCGCAGATGACACTAAAATAGGTAGTATCCTGGACAGTGAGGAAGGTTATCAGATTTTGCAGAAGGACCTTGATCATCTGGGGAAGGGGGCCGAGAAATGGCAAATGGAATTTGACGTAGTTTAGTGTGAGCTCTTGCATTTTGGAAAGTCAAGTCAAGGTAGGAGTTTCATGGTGAATGGTTGGGCCTTAAGGGGTGTAATGGAGCAAAGGATTTTGGAGGTCAGATGCACAGTGCTCGACGTGGACCATGCCAAAGGGTCTGCCCCTTTGCTGTAAGAATGTATGACTCTGCAACAACACACATGTAGGACGATTCTGCCACATTAGAATTGAAGGCTCCAAGTATTCAGTCAATTACTCTCTCAGGTTCTCCATCAAAATCTTCTACTGCAAAGTAAACAACTTGAGTTTTTCCAGCCTCTTTTCACAGCTGAAATAATCAATCAGAGGCAAAGTCCTTTGCACACCTCTGCACCAACCAACCTCCCCCCCCCCCACCCCCCTCTCCAACCCCAAGCATAACAAAATCCTTACTACAATGTGGTAACCATGCTGCACACAGCAAGCGGGACACTCTCTTGATGACATGGCGTGGACCAGGAAGCCCGGTAGTATGGCATGAAAGCCTGGAGCAGGACATACGGCACAGCCTGGCATGGACTAGGAAGCTTGGAACTGGCCATTATTCACAGCATGGTGAAGGAGCAGGACTCTGGCAGCAATATGCTGTAGCATTGGAGAAGGAAAGGTTGGACTCTCTTTAAATTATCGTTTGCATTTTAATCAAACGATAAGTGAATGGCGCTTATGTACGAGCGAATATTTTATATTGGAAGCATGTGACAATAAAGGATATTCAAAGCTAAAATCTGCCACAGCCAAAGTTATGTACTGCTACCTATTACCTCGATATGTTTACAATCTGCTGACCACCGACAAAGGTAAGTATCTTATATGAATTCTTAACAATCCTTTTAAAATGCCCTTCCATGATCTGGGAACAATGGACAAGTAACCAAAGATTGTTTTTTTTCACTCTGAGCTTCCCAAGTTGCTCCCATTTATTATGTACTCGCTTGACTTGTTGCTGCTTCCAAAGTGCACAGACAATAGACAATACTGAACTGGAACTCTGCACATTAAAGGCTACCGACAGCGAGTCTATTGGACAATTGCATTACTTTTAGGTGAGCACGTGTAGTACAGACAATCAGAAATGAGAACATGGTCTCTTTTCATTCTTAAAAATTTCATTCATCATCCTTGGTCATGAGCACACGTTCCTACAATTTACTAAGTGGTATTATGCAGGTTGGTATTATTTCTTATACATAATGTTGTCAGGATAACTCTGCGATCCACATTTGTTGACCTTTGGAACACAGTCACAGCACATGAGAAAATGCTGTTCCTTCAAAAGATAAACAACAGGTGAGCATTAGCTCACAGCTTTGTTTCTGAGAATATCCTCAATGCCCATAATGATGAAACCTCCCTAATTATCTACCAGGAGACTGACATCAGGTATAAATAAGAGCAATTTCCCGGGAAGTGCAGTAAACACGCAAATCTTGTGATAGAAATGCATGAGAAACCAGTAGGTCCAGTGTTTGCCATTTATTATCCCGTCCTTGCTGCTATCGGAGTTCCAGGTGAATTATCTTGTTAATTTCTGACTATGGTAATCATCCAGTGTCTGAATTTGAGGGCTACACTAACAGAATAATTTCAACTGTGTTTGAGTTATTGATAAAGTTGTTTTCAGTGAAATACCAGAAATTTAATTTGTTGTAGTTATTGTTGAATTGTAGACAGATACTGTTCTTGCTGAATTGTCACAGTGTGGGTGAAATTTCATCATGTAACTTTCACTGTGGCTGAAATGTGATATCGCATTCAGGTTGTACATGTAAATTTATTTTGCAGTTGACTTTAACAGTTAGACAATAATTCTCTCAAATCATTCGTTAATTGTACAAGACAATATCCTTGAATACCTTTTGGAATGAATTTTGTGAAATAAATTGTTTGAAGGACAACGTTAAGTATTCAAAATTTGACTGAATCTTGACAGCAAATATCGTCCACGACATCAGAAGAATGCTGATTCACTTTAATTTGTTTTGGGATATTTATGAGCAAGATGAATGGAAACGTTTTCAAGACAGAATATGTATTTGAAAGGACACACTTATACAGCCTGTGAAGTGTAATCTCATACTGCTTCATTCCAAACCTCTTTTGCCTCACTTCCCTACCTTGTTCCAGTGTTTTCTAGATTTCTTGTTAATGTAATGCCTTAACATGATGTTAGTTTCTGTGTTTCTCTGTCTTCCATAAAGTTTCTTCACAATGCTTCAATTTTTTAATTCTATCGAAATGTTGTAATATAAATCTTGTCAGCAGTATAAGGCTACATTACAATTGTTCACAATGTAAAGGATCTTTACCAACTTAGGTTAAAGTTAAACGTTTTTAATTTTATGTAAAATCCCAGAAACAGTTGATTGTTTTTCAAAGTAAAAATCACAACCCATTTACATTCTGTCCATCTGTTTCTATTGTAGCTAACCTGGCTGTGATTGTGATCTTATCTCGAAGAAGATGCGGTCTTTCCACAAATATCATATATTATCTTGTCTCTATGGCAGTGACAGACCTTCTGGTTGTGGTCACGTTTGTAATATTAAACCGTATTGCTGTGATTTATTTCCAATTCAGTTTCCTGTCTATTACACCAGTATGCAGTGTTCGCAATGCATTAAGTTTTGCAGCCATTGACAGTTCTGTCTGGTTAACGGTCACTTTCACCTTTGATCGATTTGTGGCCATATGTTGTCAAAAGCTGAAATTAAAATATTGCACGAAGAAGGTGGCATCATGGGTCATAGGATCAGTGTGTGCACTGTCCTTCATGAAAAATATATTTGCATATTTCCATTTTAAACCGATATACATAATTGACAAAACACCATGGTTCTGTGGCCTAAAACCAGACTATTATACTGCACTGGCGTGGGCTGTATATGACTGGATTCGTTCCATTTTGACTCCGTGTCTTCCTTTCATTCTGATATTACTGCTCAATGTTTTGACTGTCAGGCAGATTTTTGCTGCCAATCGAGCCCGTAGGAGACTCCAGACTCAGGGCAATGGAGAGACTCAGAGTGACCCCGAGATGGAGAAGCGAAGAAAGTCCATTGCTTTACTCTTTGGCATCTCAGGAACATTCATCCTATTATATTTGTTATATTTTGTTACAATCTTTTACGTCCGAATTGCAAATATTCCTTATTCCTCTGGGTCTGATGTCGGCAAAACTATATTTATTGTCCAACAAAGTGGGTACATGCTTCAGTTATTGAACTCCTGTGTCAATCCATTTATTTACGCAGGGACCCAGAGTAAAATCAGAGAGGAGATAAAGAATAGTGTGAAATATCCATTCAGCCTGTTTGCTAAAATATGTAAAAATTCAAAATGAAAGAATTTAACATGATTCATATCGCAGCATACTTTCATATTGTCCCCTTTTATTGCAAACAATTCTTCCATACAGAGTACCTTTGAAATCTTGAGCTAACGCTCGTAGAATGTGTAGTGAGTGAGGACGATATTAATAGGTGCATTTATCATGTTAAGCATTCTGTAAATTCCCAGCTGTATCACATGTTGCTCACTGTCATCCATTTACACTTGGCTAGAGTGCAGTGAATTATGCGGATTTGGCATGTAATGATTTCGCGTTCATGTCCTGTGTACATGTTTGGATCTCATACCCTAAAAATGTTTGTAATTGACTTTCGGATGGCACATCCAAAGTTAGTAAAATGACTGCAGGTGTTCAAGCATGCAATGTCGCGATGCTTTCTTTTCCACTCTATAGTACCAGCCCCAAAAAAAGTTTCTTGGAGGATTAAAATCAACTCAGAAAGAGTGAGGACTGCAGATGCTGGAGATCAGAATAGAGAGTGTGGTGCTGGGATGTTGCCTGACCTGCTGTGCTTTTCCAGCACCCCACACTCTGTACCCATGAATTTATCTACCAAGTTACATCTTCATATCAACGACAATTGGAATTGCTATTTATCCCCAGACATAGCATTTGATGTGCGTGCCAAGTAGCTGAAAGATATGATGAATTCAGTACTCCTGCATGTATCCAGCAGGTATTGACATCTAATGACTCTTCTAAAGGGAGTATGACTGGCTCTGAGATCAAGTTAAACTTCCATTCTGGGGACATCAAGGATGAATGGCAGCCAGCGACTCAGGATGGGAGCCGGTGACTAGTAGAGTTCTGCAAGGGTCAGTGTTGGGAGCACAACATTTTGTTTCATGCATTAATGAACCGGATGAAGGAACTAAGAGCATTATGGTTACATTTGCAGACGTTATAAAGGTAGATGGAGGAGCAAGTAGCATTGAGGAGGCAGTGAGGCTGCAGGAGGATTAATACAGCTTATGAGAGTGAGCAAAGAAGTGGTCAATGGAATAAAATGTGGGAAGGTGTGAGGTCATGCACCTTGTTGGGATGAATCTTGGCATGGGTATTTTCTATGTTGGGTAAAAAAGTTTGCAATCTGAAGTGCAAAGCTACTTGGGACTCCTAGTTCAGGTTTCTCTTGAGAGAACTTGTGGGAGATTCAAGATGGTGGCAGTCTGAACAGCCTGCTGTGTTAGGCTCTGTGCCATACCCTGGGCAGGGTGGGCTCCTACCACTCCCCACACCCCCATTCGTCACCCGGGGAAGGTTGATAGCTTAAAACTGGCACACTACCTCGAGCCCCTTTAAATTAGAACCTAGAAGGTCTGGAGCTGATATGAAGGTGTACAAGGTGAAAAGCAGATTGGGGAGTGCAGCAGGCTGGGCACTCCCTCACTATGTTGGGCATACCCACAGCCATTACCTTGACTCCTGTGGTAGTGCCCTTGAGTCCAATGGAGCAGCAGCATCTACTCATGGAGTTTACAAAACTTCACGAAAAGCTTGCGGGAGAGCTGGAACCAATCACTGCCATGATGGCGAAGCATGAGCAGGAGATCCGGACCTTGGATCAGCACGTTGAAGCTGTGGAGCAAAGGACTGCGGCCTCAGAGGCTGCGACGGAGAGTTCCGAAAAGTGGGTCCCAACCCTACAAGGCCAGGTTCTGGCCCTGCAGGAACAGGTAGATGACCTGGAAAATTAAAGTTGGAGAAGAAAACCTGTGAATTCTGGGCTTACCTGAGCGGGAGGAAGGAGAAAATCTCGCTGAAGTCCTCAAGGGATGGCTTCTGGAGCTGGAGACCGAATCAGGCCGGGTTGGTGTTGAGTGGGCCGACCGGATCATATTACGCAGGTCTGGCCCCCCTCAGTGCCCCTGCCCAGTCCTAGTGCCACTCCAGCAGTACAAGGTAAAGCATTTAATAATTGAAACAGCCAGAAGACTAGGGAAGAGCCCATAGGCGTTGGCTTACATAAAGGCTAGAAAATAATGTTTTTTCATGACTTCTCTGGGATTGTAATTAAGAAAAGGAAGGCCTTTGATGAGGTAAAGAAAACTCTAAGAGATTTAAGCATTCAATACTCCCTGAATGGGAGGGACGTTACCACTCCAACCCACACAAGTGCCACACAGGAATCGATATGTTCTTTGTTCCATTGGTTTGCTTGAACTAGGTGTTAAATGCAGAATTGGGAGTATAATTATTTCGGACGATGTGGCAGTATATTTAACTGTTAAGACCAAAGGTAGCGGAGTAGATACGCAGCAATGGCGCGTGGATCTATTTCTGTTGAAGGATGACAACTTTGTTCAGTAATCACAATGGAGTTCAGGAGACCAAAAAAGCATTCTTAAGGGGTATGATTATTTCATACTCGGCAAGTAGAAGGAGACAGAAGGGGAAGCAGCAGCGGATGCTTAAAGCCTGGTTGAAGGCAGCTGAATAGGCATATTACACCAGACCATCTGGGAGGTTCATGGAAATGATCCCAGAAATGAAAAGCTGAAGTTATGAGAAATGTTTGGGTCTGTACACATTGGCGTTTCAAAGGATAAACGGGATGTCACTGAAACTTACAGAAAATTGAACGGCCTGGACAGAGTGGATGTTGGGAAGATGTTTCCATTGGCAGGTGAGGCTGGGACAAGAGGACATAGAGTAAAGGGAAGAGCCTTTAGAACAGAGATGAGGAGAAACTTCTTCAGCCAGACAGTGGTGAATCTATGGAATTCATTGCAACAGAAAGCTGTGGAGGCCAGTTTGTTGAGTACTGTATATGCTCGTGTCTAAGTTGAATTTTGAACACAGTTTTTTAAAGCTGAAATTAGGGGGTTGACTTATACACAAGGTATTGTTTTCGAGGGGATGAATATTTATCAACAAGATAAATGAAATGGGGAATTTACCTTCCCAGCAGCCCCCAGTCCCTGGTTCTGGAATGTTCATTGTGATATATTCAGGCTGCGCTAAACTGCGGGTAACTGAAACCATCTCTGATAACAAGGTCACCCTGCACTGTCGTACCATTACAATAATTGTGAAAACCTGGAGTGGAGCATGATAGCTAGCAGACTGGAATACCTGCATTGTCGCGGTATGGCCAGCAGACTGGAAAGCTGGAGCGGAGTGCAACTGGCAGGCACACTGACTCATAAATGTGGATCTATAACTGTAAAGAACTTGGGTTGACTTACACACAAGAATGTTTGGCCAAAACTAAGGGGTCTATGTATATATGAGATCAACCTATACACATGTAGAGATTGTACATTTAAAACAGAGATAGTTAGGTTCTTGTTTGTCACTGTTATCAAAGGTTACAGGGAGAAAACGGGAGAATGGGGTTGAAGAAACTGATCAGCCATGATTGAATGGTGGAACAGACATGATGGGCCAAATGGCCTAATTTTTATTCCTTTGTCTTGTGGTCTTATAGCGTTATAGAATACTGAACTAACAGAATACTGAGTTTAATACAGAATCTGATACACCACATTGGGATGATCTACTAGATCTCTGTTCAACAGCTTAGTGTACTAAACCAAGCACTCTGTACCCAGCTGTAACTTCACCAACCGAGGCCATCTCCCCATCTCTACATGCTCAGGATAAGTTAATCATGGAATATGATGCTGCAAGAAAGCATGTCACTGTCTGTCCACATAACCATATCCCAGAGTTTAAGGGCTGGACACAAAACAATTTAATAGATCTTCAAATGTGAATTATTTCTTCAACTGGTTTAGCATCCTCCACATAACGTATTGGCCAGTACAATGTGTGAAGATGTGCACCCTCTGACGCAGCTCAGTGACAGTCAATCAGCACGATGGAAGTCACAGGGTCAACACTTACTATCCACTTCCTCAGGTTATTCAGTTCCAGTCAATAATCACACTGTATTCCCGTGGTGAATGAAAACTGTCCCTCCCTGTAGCAGCTGGACACTGGACACATTGCACACAACAGAACAACCACATCCAAGTTCATGTGTGATTTATATTTGGAAAGATTTTACACAGACAGCAGTTTGTTTGAAAATATTCTGATCTAGAATCAGAAATCTGACTGATTCTGAAACTTTCTTTTTACAAACAGCGTTGAAAGCCCGTCAGAGCACGGTGTCACTCAAAAAAATTGAGAACAGTGGTAGATACCACCAAAACAAAGTTGACAATCAACTTATGAATGTGTGAGGCAGTGGTTCTACATTTAATGTCACTGTATTATAATATAATGACCTGGAACAATGAACAAAATGTCTCCACATGGCGTAATGTTGATGTCAGTAGAAAAGAAATCCAGAAATTTCTGTGAAAGCTTGCAGAACATGGATACAAAGACAGGGAGGAGGTAGTGAGGACTGCAGATGCTGGAGTTAGAGCGGAAGAATGTGGTGCTTGTAAACCACAGCCGGGTAGGCAGCATCTGAGGAGCAGGAGAATCGATGTTTCAATCATAAGCTCTTCATCAGGAATGAGGTATGTGGTCAAAGGGGGCTGAGAGATAAATGGTGGTGGCTGGTGGGGGGCTAGGGGCAAGTTAGCTGGGAACGCGATAGATAGATGAAGGTGGGGTTGAAGGTCTCTGGGACATGTCTGAGATATCTGAACCAACCAATCCCACCACCTTGTGACTGAACCCTTACTCCCCCTCCCACTCCACCAAGGACATGCAGGGCCTGAGCCTCTTCCATCGTCAAACCCTAACCACCCGACGCCTGGAGAAGGAATGCCTCATCTTCCACTTTGGGACCCTCCAACTCCAAGGCATCAATGTGGATTTCACCAGTTTCCTCATTTCCCCTCCCCCCACCTTATCCCAGATCGAACTTGGCACCACCGTCTTGAACTGTCCGACATGTCCATCTTCCTTCTCACCTATCTGCTGCACCCTCTTCTCTGACCTATCACCTTCACCCCCACCTTCATATACCTATCACATTCCCAGCTACTTCCCCCCAGGCCCACACCCACTCCCCCCTCCATTTATCGTTCAGACCACTTAGGTCACGAGACTCATTCCTCATGAAGAGCTGATGCTTGTAATGTCGATTCCCCTGCTCCTTAGATCCTGCCTGACCAGCTGTACTTTTCCAGCACCACATTCTTCGACATGGATCCAAAGACAGCTGATTACATTACTATCTATAGGCAATTCCAGAATTGAAAACTCATTTCAATAACGCTGACATTGATTATAACATTTATTCTGTAAGAAGCCATTTGGGTTCCTTTTTTGAAAGATGTCTACCTTGTTTACTTAGTTTAGATTGTTTGTGACACCTGAACAAGAGCACTCTGGATGGCTCTTTCGATAGTAATGGGTTGTGGGCAATACATGTTTACCCACATCACATGGGCAAAGATAACTAGGAAAATAATTCACTTTCTGAGCACATCTTCTGCACAGGCATTGTGAGCTATATTTACCTTTTCATGCAGCAGATTTCCTTCATGATAATGCTCATTCATTACTACTGACCAAGTCACTCAGGTTCTAAAAGACAGAGCTGTTAGACTAGGGCTGCAACATGTGGTGTGGGAACTAACAAGAGGGAAAAACAGACTGAACCTCATTCTTATCAATCTGCTGACTGTCCATGACCGTGTCAGAAATAGTGACCATCTCACAGTTCTTGAGAAGGCAAAGTCCTGCCCTCACATTAACAATGCCCTCCATCATGTTGGAAAACCATGTTAATTAGGACAGATTACAAATAAATCCAGCAACTCATGACTGGGCATCCATGAGGTGCAATGGGCCATCTTCAACAACAATCTGTACTCCAGCACAATCTGTAACCCCATGGCCTGCCATTTCATCAAAGTCAGGGACCAACTCTAGTTCACTGGAGAATGCAGCTTGGAATGCCAGCTGCAGAGCCAGGCATACCTAAAAATAATGTGTCAACCTGGAAAAGCAACTAGACATGACTACTTGCATGCTAAGCAGCAGAAGAGCTAAGCAATCCCATTACCAACAGATCAGATCAAAGCTTTGCGGTTCTATCACATCCGGTCGTGAATGGTGGTGGACAATTAAACAACTCGCTGGAGGAGGAGGCTCCACATATATCCCTCTCCTCAATGACAGAGGACACCAACACATCAGTACAAGTGCAATGCTGAAGTATTCACAGCCAGAAGCGTCAAGTAGCTCACCTATCTCAGACTTCTCCAGTGGTTCACAGCATTACACATACCAATCTCAACAATTTGGCTCTCTATTCCATGTGATATCAAGATATGATGGGTGCACTAGATGTTGCAAAGCCTCAGGTACCTGACATTCAGGCGTTAGTACTGTGCTGCAGGACTTGCTGCTCCCCTGGACAAGCTCTTCCAGACAAGCAGTGCTGGCATCTGCTGAAAAATGAATAGCATTTGTGGATCACTGGAATGTTAGCAGAGCACCAGGTATACAAAGGGTAAACTTGAACAGGGAAAATTTCATTGTAGGTCTCTCAGCTGTAGGCTTTCAACTTTCTGTCCGAGGTACCACCTCCATGTGATTTGACATGCTCTCTTCGAAGGCAGCACACACCTAACTACATACATAATACTCCTCCCCCTTTATTTCAATACTCCCCTTAACTCTCTCTCTCTATATATACATATATATAGTTATATAAACAGAGATTTTTGAGAAGATTTGTAACTCAGGTTGAGAATATGGATGTAAATTTGCTCACTAAGCCGGATGGTTTGTTCTCAGATGTTTCATCATTTTGACTGGGTAATGCCATTAGAGTCTCCGGTGGTATGTCCTGCCTCTCTATTTATAGGTCTTGGTTTCTTAAGATGGGTGCTGTCATTTCTGGTTTTTTTAAGGGATGGTAGTAAGGTCTAAATCGATGAGTTTATTGATGGAGGCCTGAGGAATTCTTGTGCGTGTCTTTGTTTCACTTATCCTAGGATGTGTGTATTGTCCCAGTCGAATTGGTGTCCTTCTTTGTCTGTATGTATTGAAACTAGTGATAGTGGGTCATATTTTTTGCTGGCTAGTTGGTGTTCATGTATCCTGTTGACAAGTTTCCTGCTTGTTTGTCTGATGTACTGGGGTTTTTTTTTAAAGTTCTTGCATGGTATTTTGTAAATGACGTTAGTTTTGCTGGTGGTATCCTTTAGGTTCATGAGTCGCTGGTTTGTGTTGGTAGGTTTGTGGGCTACCATGATGCCAAAGGGCCTGAGTTGTCTGGAAGTCTTTTCTGATATACCTTTGATGCAAAGTAATGTGGCTATAGTCTTTGGTTGTGTTGTGTCTGCTAGTTTGGGTTTGTTTCTGAGGGATCGGCAGATTGTGTTTATTGGGTACCCACTTTTCTTCAAAACATTGTATTGGTATTTTTCTTCTTCTGTTTGTAGTTCTTGCACGTAGCAGTGTGACGTAGCTCATTGAAATAATATTTTGATGCAGTTCCATTTGTGGGTGTTGGGACAGTTAGTCATGTAGTGTATATGTCATGCATCCAGCA
Source organism: Chiloscyllium punctatum (assembly GCF_047496795.1). NCBI lineage: Eukaryota > Metazoa > Chordata > Chondrichthyes > Orectolobiformes > Hemiscylliidae > Chiloscyllium > Chiloscyllium punctatum. Next base: position 67,273,055 of record NC_092756.1, on the reverse strand, counting down.
TTACTCACTATTACATTACAGGCATTGTTCCTGACATGTAAACGTCAGAAATATTGACAAAAAAAATAGAAACAGAAAATGATGCTTCCATAGTCTACATTCAAGTGATCAGTCTCTCAGGAGGTTGGCGATTCCTGGAAGAAGTTCTCCATGTTTCAGAAACCTTTTCTGATGCAGTCTCAGGGGCATCCAGAAACTCTTGTTTGTTCTGCAGAGATGTCCCTCTTTGATTGGCTGCTATTAGCCTGTGACACTGCTGTTGTCACGCCTTTGGGTATGGCCATCCTTGGCTCAGAGACACATGATTGGATTGACACCACTGGTTCCACTGGTCTGGCTCAGTATTCGGAGGGTCTTCTACTTGCTGCTGAGGTGTGGTGTTCAGCTGCTCCACATGTCTCCTCCACACCATTTCGAACATAGACCATGGAACAGTACAGGCCTCTTGGCCTTTTTTGTTATACCGACCTTTTATCCTACTCTAAGATCTAACTAACTGACATACTCTTCATTTACTATCATCAATGTGCCTATCCAAGAGTTGCTTAAATGTCCCTAATGTATTTGACTCTACTACCACAGCTGGCAGTGCATTCCACGCACCCACCACCCTCTGGGTAAAGAACCTATCTCTGACATCTCCCCTAAATCTTCCTCCAATCACCTTAAAATTATGCCTCTCATGATATGTATTTCCACTCCATCTATTTCTGACTAGCCACTCCATCCTTACCTCTCATCGTCTTGTACACCTCTATCAAGTCATCTCTTATCCTTCTTCACTCCAATGAGAAAAGCCCCAACTCCCTCAACCTTTCTTCATAAGACATGCTCTCCAGTTCAGGCAGCATTCTGGTAAATCTCCTCTGCACCCTGGATGTAGTAAGTCAAATGTGGCTCTCAGCTGGTGGTAGAACATTAAGGACACCGGCGGGTGCTGCATCATTGCATGTGTCATGTTCCTGTAGATGCTGAGAAACCTTTAGAATTGTCATCCCGAGCAAACCCTCCCCTTGAGAGCCCTTTAAGTCTGCTTGACGGATTGTGGGTGGTTATGGGTGGTTTCTATGACAAGTTCTTCCTTCCAGGCCAAAGTCAATAGCACACTTCATTGTGAGTAGCGTTCAACACTTGACTCACAAACACAAGTACTTTGTATTCTGGGCAAAAGTATATAATTTTCAGGTTGCAGTCATTTCCTGGTGTGGTAGCTAAAGCATCTGCCTTGCCAATAATCTCTCACTGTTGGTTCCTGATCTCACATGAAGTAGGCTGACAGAACCAGTGTCCATCCCTGCAGGTGTGCTGCTGCCATGAATAGTATTCCTATGTATGGGCCAAAAATGGAGGTTAGTGGCCTGTGGTCTGTCAGCAGCCTGCCATAAAGGACATGACTGTAGATCTTAACACCATCACAATTCCCAATCTTTCCTTTTCCCCTGGGGCATTATTAACCTCTGTCATTAATGATGTCGATGAGAACACAATGGGCCTTTCCTCTCCATTCAGCAAGATCTGTGACATCCAGTGCCAACCCCATAAGGCAAGGCATCACATGTCAACTGCAGTGGCTACTTTGGGTCAAAACGAAGTAACACTTCGGATATTTTTAGGGTTTTTTTCACTTCTCTGTAAGCTTCTTCACATTCCGACGTCCATTTCTACAGCCGCCATTTACCCAGAAACTAATGCAGGGTTGCCAAGTCAGGCAGGAATTTGCCATAGTAACTTACAAGTCACAGGAGTGATCCCAACTGAGAAACTTTCTCTGCTAAAGGCACCTTGATGTGAACTTCCATTTTCTTCAGCACTTTGTGCAGTCGCTCACCGTCGGTTTATGGCCAGATACTGGATGGAGTCCTTAAAAAGAAAACTCACATTTTTCCCATTTTACTTGTAGGCCATGCTTCTGCAACCTTTTCAGGGTTTCTTATAGGTTGCTCAAATTATTATTTTCTGAGGATCCAATAACCAAACTTTCAGCCAAAGAATGCTGGACACCCTGTTATTCCCGTTATTGATTTGCAATTTGCTCCATGGCCTTCTCAAACGGACATGGTGCTGACATAATGCCAAATGGAAGTTGTTTGCAGCAGAACTGTCCCCTGGGTGTCACTGTCATCAGTGGTGGCTGGGACTCCTTCATGACTCCCAGCTGTGATCAGGAATGCGACAGATCCATTTTTGAGGATTCCTTTTCCCCAACCTGTCCACTGAAGAGGTCCTCAATGAGTGGAAGTGGGAATTGATCCTCACACAGGCCTGAGTTGACTCTGAACAGAAAAGATGCCACAAGTCCTCACTGTGCCTTCTGTGTTGAAGAAAGGAATGATTGGAATGGCCCAGCTATTGGTGGTTCCTGGTTCCAATGCTCCCATCTTCACCAGTCATTCCACGTCTGCCTTCCACTTAGGGCGGATTGCATAAAGTACTGTTCACACCTTCAGATTCATTGGATGAGCCTCCTGCCTCAACTGATGTTTGATTTCTATTCCTTTCTTTTCTGTCAGGGCTCCTTTGAAGACATCTTAATACCTATGAAAAATCTATTGCGAATGTATTTTGAAACCATCAAGGTGGTAAAAACAATGACTGCAGATGCTGGAAACCAGATTCTGGATTAGTGGTGCTGGAAGAGCACAGTAGTTCAGGCAGCATCCAGCAAAAGCCCTGAAACGTTGATTTTGAAGCTACTTGGATGCTGCCTGAACTGCTGTGCTCTTCCAGCAGCACTAATCCAGAATTTTGAAACCATCAGCCTATTAACTATCCCCCATGTTAACTTTAATTGCTGTAACCAAGAGTATAGGCATGCTGGCACGCTGTTCCCTAAGCTGCATTTTCACCACTACATAGACCTTCAGTAACACCAGTTGTTCTGTGTATGTCTGCAGAGCTGTTTTGGCAGGCTTCACTGGCACTTCCCTTAACTGATTTCTATATATCAGTTCAGGATTCAGAGACAACACTGCACACACATTCACTCCCATTTGAACTTCCTTCTCTTATAATTTACGAAGAGCTCAGAAACAATTAGCTTCACCCGATCCTGATGTGATGTTTAAGCAAAACTCCACTGACTCCGGGCCTCCGATCTCTCCTGCAGACCCGACTGATTCCTCCTCATTCCCGAGCTGGCAGCATGTGTCTTAAGCATTGCCCACTGAATTGTCTCCTTGAGAGGCCCATTCCCTGGCTTGTGGCAAATTCTGGCAATAGGACTCACTTGTTCACACCTGCAGCACTGGGATTCTCGATTCCAACACATTGACTCGTTGTGTCCACTCTTGACGCACTGGTGGCATTTGGTAGTGGATATGAAACTCTGCTGAGTATCTGCTACTTGATGCACTCAGGCGTTATCACTCAACTGGGTTACTGCTCTGGTGGCCAACTCTATCGAGGGAGCAATTTCAAAAGCTGCCTCCGGGACACTTCTTGACAATGGCTTCCATTGGAATGCTTCTTGTCTGAGGACATCAACTGAACAGTATCGCAAAGCACTTTGTTCTCCATTACGTAAGCAGTAAAACATTCAGAGTAAAGCATCCAACTTTCTGTCTTTTCATCAAATGGTTCCATTGCTACAAATTGACACACCTCTTTATTTTCCCATTGTTGGGAATTTTCCTTGCCACCTGAGTAAAGTAGCCATTCACAGCCTGAATCACTGTAATGAATGCTCCTGTGTCTACCATTCCCTCACCGACCCTGCTGGCATATCGTTCTTCCCTGGTATAGACTGCAGACTGAGTCCCCTTGCAGTCGTACTCCATTATGACTTTGGTAAGTAGTTGGGTTAGTATTCCCCTCTTCAGCCATTGGCGATGGCCTGGGTCTCCTCAGAACAATCACTATTGGCCCACTCCATATGCATACAATTCTTCCTTGGTGACAACCGCAACTCAAGTCCCGTCGCAACTGCTTCCCTTGAAATCTTCAAAATCCTGCGTTATTACCAAAGTCCCAGATGATGTCTTTGCTCCTGACAAACACACCATTCACTCAGATTCTGTGGGCCATATTCCATTCTTATCAACCAGTTATTATATTTGTGCTTCACATTGAACCATAAATAGAACACAAAGTAGGAGGAAGATAAACTTGAACAGGGAATATATTGTTGTGGGTCTCCCATGTCCACAATCAGTTTCAGACGTGAACTAGCTCCAATGTCCAGGTCACCTGATTAACTCTACTAAAAGGGCAACACACAGCTGGCTACACATGTAACAATATTTTGCCTGTAATGAGTAACGCCCAATTTGGATTCCACCAGCGCCTCACAGCTGCTGACCTCATTACAGCCTTGGGTCACACATGGATAAAACAACTGAAAAGCAGAGGTGAGGCTTCAGGGGAGGTGATGGCCTAGTTGTATTATTGTTGCACTGCTAATGCCGAGAACCAGGAAATTCTCTGGGGACCTGAATTCAAACTCTGTCTCAGCAGATGGTGAAAATTTAGTTCAGTAAAACAATCTGGAATTAGGAGTCTAATGAAGACCATAAAACCATTGTAGTCTGTTGGAAGGAAATGCTTCTGATTCACAAATGCCCTTTAGGGAAGGAAATTGCTATTCTTACCTCATCTGGCCTACACATGAATAATAGCTCTGGGGTTCATTTGGAACTGCCCTCTTGGGTCTAACCAGTGATACCCTTGTGGAAAAAGTGAGGACTGCAGGTGCTGGAGTACCAGAGTTGAAAAATGTGGTGCTGGAAAAACACAGCAGGCCAGGCAGCATCCGAGGAGCAGGAGAATCGACATTTCGGGCATAAGCCCATCTTCAGGAATCCTGATACCCTTGTCTCAAGAATGAACTTTTTAAAAAAATGTGACAGCCCTTGACATCAAGGCCACATTGCACTGTGTGTGGTAGCACAGAATCTGAGCAAAAGTAGAATCAATTGGTATCAGGGAGCAAACTCACCACATAGCTGTCATACCTGATATGTAGGAAGACAGTAGTGATTGTTGGAGGTCAGTAAGCTCAGCTCCAGGACATCACTGCAGGAGTTCCTCGGAGTGACATCCTAAACCGAACCATCTTCAGCTGCTTCACCAATTTCCTTCTCCCCATCATCAAGTCAGATGTTTGTTGATGATTGCACGATGTTCAGCACAATTCCCCACTCCTTAAATATTGAAGCTATCAATCGCCAAATGTAACAGTCTGCAGGCTTCGGCTGACAAGTAGTAATTAACATTCATGCCATACATGGGAAGCCAATGCCTATCAAAAAGAATCTAACCATTGCTTCTTGGTACTCAATGATATCACCATCACTGGATCCCCCACTTGCAACATCCTGATTGTTATCATTGACCAGAAACTCAGCTGAACTCACCAAATAAACCTCCAACAGCACATTACAAGCTCGCAATAAGTTACTCACACCGACAGCCTTTCCACCATCTTCACGAAATACTCCCCACTTTCCTGGCAATGCCAACGCTCAAGAAGCTTGGGTACTGTTTCGGACAAAGCAGCCCACTTGATTGATTGTTCTGACTGTCCACATCATCCATACTCTCCACCAATGATGCCTCATTCCAGCAGTGTATGCTATCTGCAAGATGCACTGTAAAATTCACCAAAGGTCGTCTGACAGCACCTTCCAAGCCCTTTCATTAAGAAGACCAGGAGCAGCAGGTACATGGGAATATCACCATCTGCAAATTCACCTCCAATCCACTCTCCATTCCGACTGAAATAATATCACTGTTCTGTCACTGCCCCTGCTTGAAATCCTGAAATTCTTTCTGTAAGGACATTATGTGTTAATCTACAAGATGTGGACTGCACATGTTTCAGAAGAAAACCCTTTTCAAGGGCAGCTAGGTACAGGCAATAAATGCTGGGCAGCCGGCCAGTGGTATCCACGTTCTATGTGTGAATAAAGAAGTTAAAAATATGTATCTTTTATATGTTGTTGCCACTACAATATCAGAGATCTTTCTATTTTTGTTTTAATCCTTGCAGGTTGTTTTCTACGTCTCTGCTTGGATGAACATTTGCCCAGAATGTACATACTCACATTGCGTTATTGAAGTTAACATTATGACAGAACACAATACAAATCAGACAACCTTTTGGTACTGGGCACTACCAAGATCCCTGCTACAGTCTGACCAACAGAGAATCACAGCATCAGCTCCTGTCCCAGTTTTAGAAATCAGCTGAGCCTGGCACTAAATGACCTGCTGCTCTGCATTTCTATGATTCATATCCCAAAATAAAACATCTTAGTTCACCTCATTGACGTCATAACACAACATGATATAACCTTCCCATTTCATCATCAAATGAGGTCATTGATCAACCTCATGTGTTCCTTACGTTGACCCACAAAAAGGACAGAATACATGTGGCACTTCGAGTTCACAGCCTTGCACGCTACATTCAATCAGCAGCCATATGATCGATGTTATCATTCCAAGTACAATTCAACCAAACGTAGAAACCAATTGTGATGATGTTGCTCCATTAAACACGGTTTTGTTGTCCTTGGTTATTTTTCAGAGAGGTTGTTAAAGATACAGACACTGGAAAGTCTAATTGAAGGGGTTTTGAGCCAATTTGATTGTAGCTAACAGATACTGTCTCAGGCAGAAGGCTTTCAAGTTTTTTTATCAAATAAACACTTGTACAATGACAGGGGAGTGGCCAGTTCTCCCATCTCAGCTTTTCTCTGGTATGGTTTGAGTTTTAGCAATATTGTTGAAAAGCTGCTGGACCCAAAGAAGCAGGTTCATGCTGATCCTCCTCTCTCTGTCATCTCTCCGCTAAGACCCTGTGTTTGATTTTGCCTTTTGGGCCAAGCAGTGTTTATGCAAGTTGTGGCAAGTATTTGGAACAGCATCATTACATTGGTACAGTCTGCTAGGTTAAGTTATCTTTTCTCTTTTGTTTGTGTTTCATTTGATAATCTTGCAAATAAATTGTGTACTGTTTGAAACTGAGTGGTTTGACCAGCTGCATCACTCCTGGAATATCCATGTTACATACATTGTATACATCCGTAATGGGACTTGAAGGCAGAACAATTGGCTCGATGTATAGCCATTGCCACCGTGACACAAGAGCTTTCCAACATTTGCAGTGATTTGAACAATTCTGAAATGAGCAAGGAATCATCACCTGAACTGGAGTCAAACCACGGACGGAATTAAACATGCTAAGTCTTAACCAGACACCACCAAGGGACAAAATTTCTGGTTAGAAATCTCTTGCATTCCCATATGATACACTATATTGGTGACTAATATCCTGAAACACAGAAATTTTAAGCTAGAAACGATAGCGACCCTTTGTTTCTTGTCCAACATTCAATATAATCAGAGCTGATCCTCAATCACATTTTACTATCTCGCTTTCTCCCCATGAAGCTTGATGCCTTTAAAACTCAAACATTTATCTGCCTCGTTCTGTGAATATATTGAGTAACTTGATCTCCACTGATTTCCAGAGGTTCAGTTCCCTTTTAGTGGATAAATGTTTCCTCATCTTAGTGATTTAGTTAAAAGTCATACAATACCACGTTATCATCCAAAAGGTTTATTGGGAAGTACCAGCTTTCTGAGTGCTGCTCCTTCCTCAGGTTTCTAGCTGACGAAGGAGCAGCGCTCTGAAAGCCTGTACCTCCAAATAAACCTGTTAGACTATAACCTGGTGTTATGTGATTTTTCACTCTTGCAATGAAGACCAGGCTACCATTTGCCTTCCTCCTGTTCACTGCACGTGTCTGTCTGCTTTCAGTGACTGATGTACAAAGTCCCTGGAGCACTTCGTATATCAAAACTTCCAAACATTTACCAGCATTTAAATAGTACTCTTCCTTTCTCTTTTTGTTTACAAACCGAAGTTTATAACTTCACATTTGCTACATTATACTTCATCTGTCACACATTCTTTGTTCACTCACTTGACATGTCTGAATCACCTGTTACCTATTTACCTCCCTACAACTCACAGCCACACTGGTTTGTGTTGTCAGTGAAGTCGGGAATGTGACATTTGGTTCCTTCAACGCGATCATTTATATGTATCGGGAATAACTTGGATCAATATACTGCTCCTTCTGGGACCCTGCTAGTCACTCCCTGGCACTGTGGCGGAGTGGAATGTTGGCAGAGTTGTTGGCACTGCTACCTCACAGAATCAGGGACTGGGGTTCAATTCCAGCTCCATGTGGAGCTTGCACATTCTCTGTGTCTGTGTGGGTTTTCTCTGGGTGCTCTGGTTTCCTCCCACAAAGGTGTGGAAGTTAAATGCCACGCTAAATCTCCCCATAAAATGCAGCGATGTGCAGGCTAGGTAGTTTAAATGTGGGGTTATGGGGCTAGCATGGGATGCTCTTCACAACTGTCTAGATTAGAGTGGTGTTGGAAAAGCACAACAGTTCAGGCAACATCCGAGGAGCAGGAAAGTTGACGTTTCAGGTAAAAGCCCTTCATCAGGAATATGTGATTTTTTTCCTGAAATGTTGATTCTCCTGCGCCTCAGATGCTGCCTCACTTTCCGGGAAGGAAAGCAGTGAGTATAAATACTCACCCTTCGACGCTAACGGTCATTTTGAGTGCGAGCAGCAGCTAAGGTAAGACTGTTTTGTTTTAAAAGTACTTACCGGTAGCGGGCGCGGTGTTGTTTTTTCACTCTTCACAGAAAGAGCGGGAGCAGCAGGGGGAAGTGACGACCACCAGAGAGGCAGCCGGGACCCGGAAGGGTAGGTTTGTTTCCCGTTTAAAAGCGCGCAGCTGAAGAACCCGAGGAACTGCCTCCTCTAACCTAATAATAAGATCCGTTGTGGTAAGTAGGTAAGTGCTGAATTTTGCTTATTGTATTCTTTAGACCCAGTTTTGTTTTAAAATAAAGGTTAGCTTTAGAGGGATGGCAGTGAAGGCAGTGCAATGTTCCTCCTGCAACATGTATGAGGTGAGGGATGTCATGGACGTCCCTGCTGATTACACTTGCAGGAAGTGCACCCATTTCCAGCTCCTCCAAGACCGTGTTAGGGAACTGGACCTGGAGTTGGATGAACTTCGGATCATTCGGGAGGCAGAGGGGGTCATAGATCGGAGCTTTAGGGAAGTAGTAACTCCAAAGATGGCAGATAGATGGGTGACAGTGAGGGGGACTGGGAGGAAGCAGCCAGTGCAGGGACCCCCTGCGGTCGTTCCCCTCAAGAACAAGTATACCGTTTTGGATACTTGTGGGGGGGACGACTTACCAGGGGTAAGTAACGGGGCTCAGGCCTCTGGCACGGAGCCTGTCCCCGCTACTCAGAAGGGAAGGGTGGAGAAGAGCAGAGCAATAATAATTGGGGACTCGATAGTTCGGGGCACAGATAGGCGGTTTTGTGGGAACGAGAGAGACTCACGTTTGGTATGTTGCCTCCCAGGTGCAAGGGTACGTGATGTCTCTGATCGTGTTTTCCGGGTCCTTAAGGGGGAGGGGGAGCAGCCTGAAGTTGTGGTCCATATTGGCACCAATGACATAGGTAGGAGGAGTGCTGAGGATGTTAGACAGGCTTTTAGGGAGCTAGGTTGGAAGCTCAGAGTTAGAACGAACAGAGTTGTTGTCTCTGGTTTGTTACCTGTGCCATGTGATAGAGAGTCGAGGAATAGGGAGAGAGAACAGTTAAATGTGTGGCTACAGGGATGGTGCAGGAGGGAGGGATTCCGGTATTTGGATAATTGGGGTTCTTTCTGGGGAAGGTGGGACCTCTATAAACAGGATGGTCTGCACCTGAACCTGAGGGGCACCAGTATCCTTGGGGGGAGGTTTGCTAGTACTCTTGGGGGGGGGTTTAAACTAACTCTGCAGGGGCATGGAAACCCAGACTGTAGCTTTAGGGTGCAGGACCTGGAGTGTAGGGAGGTTAGGAATATGGCATCAATCTTAAAGGAGGGTGCCTGTAAACAGAAGAGTGGCTTGAAGTGTGTATACTTTAATGCCAGAAGTATACGAAATAAGGTAGGTGAACTCGCAGCGTGGGTTGGTACCTGGGACTTCGATGTTGTGGCTATTACGGAGACGTGGCTAGATCAGGGACAGGATTGGCTGTTGCAGGTTCCAGGGTTTAAATGTTTTAGTAGGGTCAGAGGTGGGGGTAAAAGAGGGGGGGGGTGTGTGGCTTTGCTTGTCAAAGATAGTATTACAGCGGTGGAAAGGAAGATGGACGAAGATTTGCCATCTGAGGTAGTTTGGGTTGAGGTTAGGAATAGGAGAGGTGAGGTCACCCTGTTAGGAGTCTTTTACAGGCCTCCTAATAGTCCTAGAATCGTTGAAGAAAGGATTGCGAAGATGATTCAGGAGAAGAGTGACAGTAATAGGGTGATTGTTATGGGAGACTTTAACTTTCCTGATATTGATTGGGAAAGCTATAGCTCAAGTTCGTTAGATGGGTCAGTGTTTGTGCAATATGTGCAGGAGAGTTTCCTGACACAATATGTAGATAAGCCAACAAGAGGTGAGGCCATACTGGATTTGGTTCTGGGTAACGAACCAGGCCAGGTATTAGAACTAGAGGTAGGTGAGCACTTTGGGGACAGTGACCACAATTCGGTGATTTTTACTCTAGTGATGGAGAAGGATAAGTGTACTACAGGGCAAGAGTTATATCTGGGGGCAGGGAAATTATGATGCGTTGACGCATGACTTAGGATGTGTGGATTGGAAAAGTAGATTCCAAGGCAAGAGCGTAATTGATATGTGGAACTTGTTCAAGGAGCAACTATTGAGTGTCCTTGATAAGTACGTACCTACCAGACAGGGAGGAAAGGGTCGTGTGAGGGAGCCGTGGTTTAATAAGGAGTTGGAATCCCTTGTTAAATGGAAGAGGGCGACCTTTGTAAAGATGAGGCGTGAAGGTTCAATAGGGGCGATTGAGAGGTATAAAGTAGCCCGGAAGGACCTGAAGAGAGAGCAAAGAGCAGCAAGGAGGGGACATGAAAGGTCCTTAGTTGGTAGGATTAGGGAAAACCCCAAGGCTTTCTATAGGTATGTTAGGAATAAAAGAATGACTGACTAGGGAAGGAATAGGTCCAATCAAGGATATTAATGGGAAGTTGCGTGTGGAGGCTGAAGAGATTGGAGAGGCACTGAATGAATACTTTTCGTCAGTATTCACTCAGGAACAGGACATTGTTGTTGATATGAATACTGAGGCACGAATAAGTAGAATGGATGGCTTTGAGATATGTAGAGAAGAGGTGTTGGAAATCCTGGCAAGGGTGAAAATAGATAAGTCCCCTCGGCCTGATGGCATTTATCCTAGGATTCTCTGGGAAGCAAGGGAGGAGATTGCAGAGCCATTGGCCTTGACTTTTGTGTCCTCTTTGTCTACAGGAGTAGTGCCAGAGGACTGGAGGCTAGCAAACGTGGTTCCCTTGTTCAAGAAGGGGAGTAGGGATAATCCTAGTAACTATAGGCCAGTGAGTCTCACTTCTGTTGTGGGCAAAGTCTAAGAGAGAATTGTAAGGGATAGGATTTATGCACATCTGGATAATAATGATGTGATCAAGGATAGTCAGCATGGTTTTGTGAAGGGCAGGTCGTGCCTCACAAACCTTATTGAATTCTTTGAGAAGGTGACTAAAGAAGTAGATGAGGGGAAAGCGGTAGATGTGGTATATATGGATTTTAGTAAGGCGTTTGATAAGGTCCCCCATGGTAGGCTACTGCAGAAAATACAGAGATATGGCATTGAGGGTGAGTTGGAGGTTTGGATTAGGAATTGGCTGGCTGGAAGAAAACAAAGGGTAGTAGTGATGGCAAAGGTTCATCTTGGAGTGCCGTCACTAGCGGTGTTCCGCAAGGATCTGTTTTGGGACCATTGCTGTTTGTCATTTTTATAAATGACCTGGAGGAAGGGTTAGAAGGTTGGGTGAGCAAGTTTGCGGATGATACGAAAGTCGGAGGAGTTGTAGACAGTGAGGAAGGATATGGCAGGTTACAGCGGGAAAAAGAGAAGCTGCAGAGCTGGGCAGAAAGGTGGCAAATGGAGTTCAATGTAGCAAAGTGTGAGGTGATTCACTTTGGTAAGAGTAATAAAAAGATGGATTACTGGGCTAATGGTAGACTACTTGGAAGTGTGGAAGAGCAGAGGGATCTTGGTGTCCATGTACACAGATCTCTGAAAGTTGCCACCCAGGTAAATAGTGCAGTGAAGAAGGCATATGGCGTACTGGCTTTTATTGGTAGAGGAATTGAGTTCCGGAGTCCTGAGGTCATGCTGCAGTTGTATAAGACTCTGGTGGGCCGCATCTGGAATATTGTGTGCAGTTTTGGTCGCCATACTATAGGAAGGATGTGGAGGCACTGGAACGGGTGCAGAGGAAGTTTACCAGGATGTTGCCTGGTATGGTAGGAAGATCCTATGAGGAAAGGCTGAGGCACTTGGGGTTGTTTTCATTGGAGAAAAGAAGGTTTAGGGGTGACTTGATAGAGGTGTACAAGATGATTAGGGGGTTAGATAGGGTTGACAGTGAGAACCTTTTTCCACGTATGGAGTCAGCGATTACAAGGGGGCATAGCTTTAAATTAAGGGGGGGTAGATATAGGACTGATGTTAGGGGTAGGTTCTTCACTCAGCGAGTCGTAAGTTCATGGAATGCCCTGCCAGTAGCAGTAGTGAACTCTCCCTCTTTATGGGTATTTAAGCGGGCATTGGATAGGTATATGGAGGATAGTGGGTTAGTGTAGGTTAGGTGGGCTTTGATCGGCGCAACATCAAGGGCCGAAGGGCCTGTACTGCGCTGTATTCTTCTATGTTCTATGTATTTTTCCAGCATCACACTTTTCGACTGCACAGCCCTCTGCCCAGCCAGTGCCAGAGATCAGGTTCTGGTCCTGGAGCGTCATGAGTCCTCACTCTGGCCACCACCACTTCTACTAACCACCCTCTGACAACGTTGCAGCTTTCCAATGATGTCAAAAGGTGAAGACAAGAAATGGGAAAGAATAAGATGGTAAAGAGAGACACAGAGCAAGAGAGAGATGGATACGGCCAGCTGGACCTTATGGTTTCAGATGTCCTACCACAGAGGCTGTCGCTGCCATTTTGCATTCTGAGCAGTTCAATCATCTTGTTAATGTTTCCCATGTTTAAAATTATGCACCATTATTGAAGGGACTTTATGGTTAGAGTGGACAGGGCTCCGAACAAGTGCACATTTTTCCAGGATCATGTCCAGTGTTGTTGGGACTGGAGTCATCTGGACTAAGGGAGAACATAGTCATCCAAATGCCTCTTAAATGTTGCAATTGTACCAGCCTCTACCATATCCTCTGGCAGCTAATTCCATACACGTACCACCCTCTGCGTGAAAAAGTTGCACCTTAGGTCTCTTTTATATCTTTCCCCTCTCACCCTCTAGTTCTGGATTCCCCAAGCCCAGGGAAAAGCCTTTGTCTATTAATCCTAAATATGCCCCTCATAATTGTGTAAACCTCTATAAGGTCACTCCTCAGCCTCCGACGCTCCAGGGAAAACAGCTCCACCCTGTTGAGCCTCTCCCTACAGAGGAAATCCTCCAACCCTGGCAATATCCTTATAAGTCTTTTCTGAACCCTTTCAAGTTTAACAACATCTTTGCGATAGGGAGGAGAGCAGAATTGCACGCAATAATCCAATAGTGGCATAACCAATGTCCTGTACAGCCGCAACATGATCTCCCAACCCCTGTACTCAATACTCTGACCAATAAAGGAAAGCATACCAAACACCTTCACTATCCTATCTACCTGCGATTCCACTTTCAAGGAGCTCTGAACCTGCATTCAAGGTCTCTTTGTTCAGCAACACTCCCTAGGACCTTACCATTAAATGTATAAGTCCTGCTAGGATTTGTTTTCCCAAAATGCAGCCCCTCACATTTATCTGAATTAAACTCCGTCTGCCACTTCTCAGCCCATTGGCCCATCTGGTCAAGATCCTGTTGTAATCTGAGGTAACCCTCTTCGCTGTCCACTACACCTCCAATTTTGGTGTCATCTGCAAACTTACTAACTGTACCTCTTATGCTCGCATCCAAATCATATATGTAAATGACAAAAAGTAGAGGACCCAGCACCGATCCTTGTGGGATTCCACTGGTCACAGGCCTCCAGTCTGAAAAACAATCCTCACCACCACCCTCGGTCTTCTACCTTTGAGCCAGTTCTGCACATTCCTCAGATGTCTTCTTGATGGGAGGCCAGCAGAAAGGTACTTGCTACAGTATCCTCAATAGTCATATGCCCATTGTATTTCTGTGCTCTTGCAGTGAATTTGTTGGTCAATTTGAGCTCCAAAATGGTAATAATTGGAGAATTGGCAATGATGGGTATCTTTAATTTTGATAATTTGATGTGTGTTTGCTTTGTGTTCTACTTTACTTTTGTTCTGCAGGTGACCGTTTTCAATCTCAGGTTATATATTTGCTTAAAAAACTGGTAGATTTGTTCTCAGATGTTCCATCACCAGGCTAGGTAACATCATCAGTGAACCACAGGTGAAGCACTGGTGTTCTGTCTGTATCTTGGTCTGTTGTGGTGGGCGATATCACTTTCAGTTCTGTTTCTGAGAGGTTGGTAAAGGGGTCCAAATCTATATGTTTGTTAATGGAGTTCTGGTTTGATTGCCAGGTGTTTCGGAATTTTTTGTCTTTGTTTAGCCTGTCCCAGGATGGACGTATTGTCCCAGTTGAACACGCTCCCTCTTCGTCTGTGTGTATGGATACCAGTGATAGTTGGCCCTGTCTTTTAGTGGCTAGTTGGTGCTCATGTATCCTTGCGGTTCTTTTCCTGCCCCTCTGTCCAATGTAATTTTCATTGAGTCTTTGCAGGGTATTTTGTATAAGACATTCATTCTGCTGGTTGTTGGAACGAGGCCCTTTAATTTAATCAGGAGCTGTTTGAGTGTGGTGGTAGGTTTGTGAGCTACCATGATGCCTCAGGGCTGGAGTGGTTTGGTCATTATCACTGAGATGTCTTTGATGTATGGCAGCGTGTTAGGACTAAGAGAAGCCGAGGAAAAACACCTCTACAACATATTCAGGAACAATGGGTACCCAATAACTGCAGTCTGCCGATTCCTGCACAACAGACCTAAACAAGAAGACACAACACGCCCAGAGACTGTAGCCACCCTAGCATACAACAAAGACATCTCGGAGATGACGACCAGACTACTCCAGCTCCTCAGAATCATGGTAGCCAACAAACCTACCACCACACTGAAGCATCTCCTAATAAATTTAACGGACCCCATACCAACAACTTGCAGAATAAACATCATAACTTTATAATATAAGGAGAGTGACCAGTTCTCCCAGTTCTGGTTATTCCTACTTTGTTTTTTAGCTGTAGCAGTCACAAGATGAGTGAATCCAAGGGAATTGCAAGTTTTAGTAAAGAATTCCTCTGATTTTCTTCTGAGATTTCTCTCTTGATGCTGCTCTCTCCTGCTTGTTTGAATCTGTTTGAATTTACATCTTTTTCCAAGATGAGTGTTTATGGGATGTTCCTGTATTAGAACAGTTAATTAGTAATAGTTACTATATCAATCAGTTAAGTTTTCTAAATTCCATTTTGTTTTGTTCTTGTGTTCAAATGTAGTGTTTAAATAAATTCTGTTTTGCTTAAAGCCGAGTGGTTTGACCAGCTTGCATCAATATTGCCATTCACTTTCAACTTCACTTAAATGTTGGCCCTGAATTAAGAATCACAGCTACATTCTACTTACCCTGTCCATGTTCCTTATAAACTTTCATCAGGTTCATAGAATCATTCCGTATCGACAAAGCACTTTAAGCCATCAGGTCTGGACCACCACAAATATATGACTACCCACAGTAAGACATTCCTGCCACATGAGTATAGCCCCACGTACTCGCTCAATTACTCAATCAGGTTCTCCCTTAACAATTTCTGCTCCAAAGAAAACAACTCAATGTTATCCAGCCCCTCTTCACAGCTGAAATTACTCATCAATGGCAAAGTCCTTCTGAATCTCTTTTGCACCCCCTCCAGCACATTCATATCCTCACTATAATGCTGCACACAGTAAGCTGGACAATCTCTCGACGGTTTGGCATAGGCAGGGAAGCCTGGAGCAGGACACTCTCTCACAGCATGGTGTAGGCTGGGAAGCCCAGAGTGGGACACTCTCTCACAGATGGTGTAGGATGGGAACCCCGGAGTGGGACACTCTCTCTCAGCGTGGTGTAGGATGGGAAGCCCGGAGTGGGACACTCTCTCACAGCATGGTGTAGACTGTGAAGCAGAGACTTGACACTCTGGTCGCATGACATGGGCTGGGAAGTCCGGAGTGGGACATTGGTAACGTCATGCTGTCGTAACTGAGAAGGAAAAGCTGGACTCTCTCTCAGTTGTTGTTTTTGATTTTATTCTGTGAAAGGTGCTTACGTATGAGAAGTGTAACACACATTTTTGCTGTGTTTTATGTTGAAAGGATATTCAGTTTGTTATCACCAAAGTTATATATTGCTCCACATTATCTCCATGCGTTTACAATCTGTTGACCATTGACAAAGTTAAGCATTTAATATGCCATTTTAACAAACCTCTTAAACAGCCCTTCCACGTTCAGGGAACATGGACAAGAAACCAAATATCTTTTTTTTTCCCTCTGAGCTAAGTTGTTACCATTCATTGAGTGCTCCCTTGTCTTGTTGCTTGTTCCAACGTGCACTGAACCGGAACTCTGCACGGGAAAGGTTATCGACAGCAAATATGTTGGACAATTTGGAATCATATTAGTGTTTGGTGAACACGTTTAGTACAGACTATCAGAAATGAGAACATGATCTCGATTCACCTTAAAAATTTCATTCATCATGCTCGGTCAGGAACACGCGCTGCTGCATCTTACTAAATTATACAGGCTGCTGTTGTTTCTTAAACATCAATGTCAGGATAACTCTGCGATCCACATTTGTTGACCTTTGGAACACAGTCACAGCACATGAGAAAACGCCGTTCCATCAAAAGATAAACAGGTGAGCATTAACTCACAGCTTTGTTTCTGAGAATAAACTCAATGCCCGTAAAGATGAAACCTCCCTAATTAACTACCAGGAGACTGACATCACGAATAAATGTGAGCACTTTCCCGGGAAGTGCAGTAAACACGCAAATCTTGTGATTAAAATGCATGCGATACCGACAAGTCCAGTGTTTGCTATTTATTATCATATCCTTGCTGCTATCGGAGTTCCAGGTGAACGAACTTCTGTCTATGTTAATCATCCAGTATCTGCTACGAATTGTATTTCGTCAGTGATGTGTTTCTTTTTGTTCGTTTTACGACAGTTGTCTTTTTCTCCAGTTTTATTCAAAAAGATGTTCTAATTCACTGAGCTAATGTATTTTGTTACACTAGTATATTTTTCATTAGTTTTAGTGTAAAAGGTGTTAATTCCTCACTTAATTGTGACTTCTGGTGATAGTCTAACCATGCTCATGACAGTTACGTTGTCTTTTTCATTTTTGATGTGGAGATACGGGTGTTGGACTGAGGTGGATAAAGTCAGAAGACACACATCAGGATATATTCAACCAGGTTTATTTGCAATCACAAGCTTTCGGAGAGCTGCTAAAGGCACTGCACGCTGAAAGCTGGTGATTTTAAATGTACCTGTTAGGACTATAACATGGCATCGTGTGACTTCTGACTTTCTGTATTTTTGACATTTCACTACATTCATTGCACAATTTCTTCATATTGCCTGTACGATTAGTCAACTGTAAAGTTATACTGCCTTCTTGTGTCAGGTTACATTCATTGCTTTAATTGCGTCAATTTCCCGATTTGTAACACCATTTAATGATGTAATTGTAATTCTAGTCAGATTAATTCTGTCAGTATGGTTGAATTTGAGGACTACACCCAAAGAATAATTGCAACTGTAGTCACGTGATTGATAAAGTTTTTTTTCCGGTGAAGTCCCAGGAATTTAGTTTGTTGTGGTTGTTGTCGAATTGTACACCGATATTATCACCGTGTGGGTAAAACTTCATCATGTAATTTTCCCTGTGGCTGAAATGTGATATTGCATTCAGGTTGGACATGTAAATCTATTTTGCAGTTGCCTTTGACAGTTAGACAATAATTCTCTCAAATGATTCATTAATTGGACAAGATGTATCCTTGAATACCTTTTGGAATGAATTTCGTGAAATAACTTATTTGAAGGACAATGTTAAGTGTTCAAAACTTGACCCATTCGTCACAGCACAGAATCGCTACGATGTGGAAAGGAACCATTCGACCCGTCGAGCCCCCACTGGTTAACCAAACAAGCATGTTTGCCAACCGTCAATCTCCGTCTTTTCATCCCTAACTTGCATATCACTTCTATCCACGTATTCATTCAGTGCTGTCTTGAATGGAAGAAAAATCATCTGCCTTTTTCACATTTTGTGGAAATTCATTCCATATCCTTAGATTTCAACTCATCCCTGGTTTTTTCAATCTCTGTCCTCTGGTTTTTTTTACATTATGAGCAGGGACAGCTTCTCTCTCTCCACTCTATTCAATCTATTCATGATTTTGAAAACCTCAACCAAATCTCCTCTTGGCATTCTTCTGTGGAAGCAAAATAATCCCAACTTCTTCCAATGTATTCTCATAACCTGACGCAAATCAATGGCTCGCAGCATAGCCGAAGGTATGTCATGGTTAAGTCTGTAGTTGAAGCTGTCAAGTTAGAAACAACGAAGCGAGCAAATTTTCCATTGTATCCTGTGCAAATGTCCTCCATGAAATCAGAAGAACGCCAACTCACTTACATTTGTTTTGGGAGATTTATGAGCAAGGTGAATGAAACATTTTCAAAACAGAATAGTTTATTAAAAGGATCCACTTATCCAGTCTGTGAAGTGTAATCTCATACTTCGTTTCCAAACCTGTGTTGCCTTGTTTCATGTTACATTGTTGCAGTATTTTCTACATTTCTTGTTAATGAAATGTCTTAACATGTTGTTAGTTTCTGTGTTTCTCTTCCCTATAAAGTTTCTTCAGAATACTGCACTGTTTTTTATTCTATCGAAGTGTTTAAGTATAAATCTGGACTGCTGTATAAGGCTACCTTACAATTGCTCATATGGAAAGGATTTCTACAAACTTTGGTTTATGTTAAAAGTTTTTAACTTTACACAATATCCTGGAAACAGGTGATTGTTTTTTAAAGTCAAAATCGCAACTCGCTGATCCCTATTATGTTCTCTCCATCTGTTTCTATTGTAGCTAACCTGGTAGTGATTGTGATCTTATCTCGAAGAAGATGCGGTCTCTCCACAAATATCATATATTATCTTGTCTCTATGGCAGCAACAGATCTTCTGGTTGTGGTCACGGTTGTAATACTAAACCAGATTGTGAGGAGTTATTTCCAATTCAGTTTCCTGTCTATCACACCAGTATGCAGTGTTCGTAATTCATTAAGTTTTGCAGCCATTGACAGTTCTGTCTGGTTAACAGTCACTTTCACCTTTGATCGATTTGTGGCCATATGTTGTCAAAAACTGAAATTAAAATATTGCACGAAGAAGGTGGCATCATGGGTCATAGGATCAGTGTGTGCACTGTTCTTCATGAAAAATATACCTATGTATTTCCATTACACACCTATATACACAATTGACAAAATACCATGGTTCTGTGGCCTAAAACCAGAATATTATACTGCACTGGCATGGGCTGTATATGACTGGATTCGTTCCATTTTGACTCCGTGTCTTCCTTTCATTCTGATATTACTGCTCAATGTTTTAACTGTCAGGCAGATTTTTGCCGCCAATCGAGCCCGTAGGAGACTCCAGACTCAGGGCAATGGAGAGACTCAGAGTGACCCCGAGATGGAAAAGCGAAAAAAGTCCATTGCTTTACTCTTTGGCATCTCAGGAACATTCATCCTTTTGTATTTGTTATATTTTGTTACAATCTTTTACGTTCGAATTGCGAATATTTCTTATTCTTCTGGGTCTGATAGCGGCAAACCGATATTTATTGTTCAACAAAGTGGGAACATGCTTCAGTTATTGAACTCCTGCATCAATCCATTTATTTACGCAGGGACCCAGAGTAAAATCAGAGAGGAGATAAAGAATGGTGTGAAATATCCATTCAGTCTGTTTGCTAAAATATTTAAAAATTCAAAATGAAAGAATTTAACATGATTCATATCGCAGCATACTTTCATATCCTTTTTTTTGCAAATAATTGTTCCATATCTTTGAAATCTTGAGCTAACGCTTGTCGAATGTGTAGTGTGTGTGGACGATATTAACATGTGCATTTATCATGCAAAGCATTCTGTAAATTCCCAGCTGTATCACATGTTGCTCACTGTAATCAATTTACACTTGGCTGGAGGACAGTGAATTATGCGGAATCGGCGTGTGATGACTTCACGTTCATGTCCTGTGTACATGTTTGGATCTCATACCTTAAAAATGCCCAAAGACAGTAAAATGACTGCAGCTGTTCAAGCATGCAATGTCGCAATGCTTTCTTTACTGCTCGCTTCCACCAGCCCCAAAAAAACTATCTGGGAGGGTTAAAATCATCACAGAGAAAGTGAGGACTGCAGATACTGGAGATCAGATTGGAGAGTGTGGTGCTGGGATGCTGCCTACCTGCTGTGCTTTTCCAGCAACACACTCTTGACCCAAAATTTTATCCGACAAGTGACATCCTCATATCAACTACACTTGGAATTGGTATTTATTGCCAGACATTGCATTTGGTGTGCTGTGCCAAGTAGCTGAAAGATGTGATGAATCCAGTACTGCTGCATGTACCCAACAGGCAGTTACTTCTAACGACTCTTCTAAAGGGAGTATGACTGGCTCTGAGATCATAATAGGCTCCCATCCTGAGGAATTCAAGAATGAATGTCAGCCGGCAACTCAGGATGGGAGCCGGTGACTAGTGGAGTTCGGCAAGGGTCAGTGATCGGGCCACAACATTCTATGCATTAATGTTTTCGATGAAGGAACTGAGGGTTACCTTTGCAGCTGGTACAAAGATAGGTGGAGGGGCAACTAATTTTGAGGAGGCTGGGTGGCTGTGGAAGGATTTAGACAGCTTAGGGAGTGGGAAAATAAGTGACAGATGGAACACAAAGTGGAAAGGTGGGACATATGCACTTTGGTAGTATGAACAGAAGCATGTCCAATTTTTTATATGGGGTTAAAAATGCAGTAATCTGAAGTAAAATGGGACTTGGGACTGCTAGTTTAGGTTTCTCTTATGGTAATGTTGTACGTTGAGTCAGTAAATACAATGCTGTTATTCATCTCAAGAGGACTTGAATATAAAAGCAGAGATGTACCTCTGAGCCTTTGTAAAGCTCTGGTCAGACCACATTCAGGGTATTGTGATTAATATGGACCCTATACCTCTAGAAGAATGTACTGGCCTTGGAACAGGTCCAGGGAAGGTTCATGAAAATGATCCCAGAAATGAGAAATGTTTGTGCCTATACTCATTGGAGTTTATAATTATAAAGGGGATCTCATTGAAACTTACAGAAAATTGAACAGCCTGAATAGACTGGATGTTGGGAAGATGTTTGTATTAGCAGCCAAGACTAGGACTTGAGGAAACACCTTTCGAGTAAAGGGAAGAGCCTTTAGAACAGAGATGAGGAGAAACGTCTTCAGCCAGAGAGTGGTGAATCTATAGAATTAATTGCACCAGAAAGGTCATTGAGTACGCTTAAAATAGAGATAGATTAGGTTCTTGTTTGTCAAGGGTTACAGGAGAAAGTTGGAAGAATGGGGGTTGAAAAAAACTGATTAGCCATGATTAAATGGTGGATCAGACTTGATGGGCCAAATGGCCTTATTTCTGCTCCTATGTCTTGTGGTCTTATGGAATACTGAACTAAAAGAATACTGAGTTTAATGTTGAATCAGATTTACCACACTGGGATGATGTACCAAATCCTTGCTCAACAACTTAGTACTAAACCAAGTAGTCTTTCCCCAGGTGTGACTTCACCATCTCCGTAACTCCAAATGCTCCTGATGCTGCAAGAAAGCATGTCAATGTCTGTCCACATAACCATATCCTATAGTTTAAGGACTGAACACAAAACAATTTAATAGATCTTCAAACATGAACTATTGCTTTACTTGGTTTAGCTTCCTCCACATAACATATTTGCCAGTACAGTATATCACGTGCCCTCTGTGACACAGCTCAGTGACAGGGTCAATGCTTACTATTCACTTCCTAAGGTTATTCAGTTCCAGTCAATAATCACACTGTATTCCCGTGGTGAATGAAAACTGTCCCTCCTTGTAGCAGCTGGACACGGGACACATTGCACACAACAGAACAACCACATCCAAGTTCATGCGTGATTTATATTTGGAAAAATTTCATGCAGACAGCAGTTTGTTTGAAAATATTCTGATTGAAAATCAGAAATCTGACGGACTCTGAAACGTTTTTTTTATAAACAGTGTTGAAAGCTAGGGACAATACAGGGTCACTCAGAAAGTTTGAGAACAATAGCAGATACCACAGAAACAAAGTTGACAATTAACTTATGAATGTATGAGTAGGAAAGAAATCAGAAATTTTTGTGAAAGCTTACAGAACATGGATACAAAGACAGCTGATTATAATTATAGATAATTACCTACAAATTATAGGCAACTCTGTAGACATAGTTATATAATATATATGTCATGCATCCAGCAAATCTAACTATTATATACAGGCATTATTCCTGAAGCCCCTGTTTTTGCGCAGACATGTCTCTCTTTGATTGGCTGCTGTTAGCCTGTGACACAGTTGTCTCTTCTCTGGGTATTGCCATCTCTGGCTCAGAGACACATGATTGGATTGACACCACTGGTTCCACTTGGTCTGGCTCAGTATTCGGAGGGTCTTCTACTTGCTGCTGAGGTGTGGTGTTCAGCTGCTCCACATGTCTCCTCCACACTATTTAGAACATAGACCATGGAACAGTACATGTCTTTTGGCCTTTTTTGTTATACCGACCTTTTATCCTACTCTAAGATCTAACTAACTGACATACTCTTCATTTACTATCATCCATGTGCCTATCCAAGAGTTGCTTAAATGTCCGTAAGTACCACTGCTGGTAGTGCCTTCCACACACCTACCAACCTCTGCATAAAAAAACGATCTTTGACATCTCCCCTAAATCTTCTTCCCCCTAAACCTTAAAATTATGCCCCTCATGATCGCTATTTCTGCCCCGGAGAAAAGTCTCTGACTATCCACTCTGGCGAAGGCTTTCATCATCTTGTACACCTCTATCAAGTCACCTCTTATCCTTCTTCATTCCAATGAGAAATGCCCCAGCTTACTCTGCCTTCCTTCATAAGACAGGCTTGACAGTCCAGGCAGCATCCTGGTAAACTGATCCACTGATGTATTAGAGTCATCGCAATTCCAACCAATGTTGGGGAAGTTAAAACCCTCCATAATATCCACCCTGTTCCTTTCACTTCTCCCAAGAATCATTTTACCAATCCTCTCCTCCACCTCCCTGGAACTCTGCGGAAGCCTATAAAAAAAACCTAGCAGTGTTTCTAACCTTAGCCCATGCTACCTCAAGTAGACGAGTCCTTGTCAAAAGTTCTTTCAGCCACCATTATAGAATCCTTGACTAACAAAGCGACACCTCCCCCTCTTTTACCACCTTGTCTGTTCTTAATAAAAGATCTAAACTCTGAAACCTGCAACATCCATTCCTGTTCCTGCTCTATCCGTGTCTCCGAAATAGCCACAACATCAAAGCCCCAGATACCTATCCATGCTGCAAGTTCACCTACCTTTTTTCAGATACTTCTGGCATTGAAGTTGACATAATTCAAACCGGCTTCTTGTCTGCAGGCACATTCCTGTGATCATGAAAACCTGTCCAGGCCCTCCCTACTCTCATCCTCCCATGTGCACTGGAGCGACATCTCAGGTTCCCATCCCCCTCCTGAGCCAGTTTAAACCCACCCGAATAGCACCAGTAAATTTCCCACCCAGGATATTAGTACCCCTCTGGTTCAAGTGAAGACTGTTCTGTTTGTAAAGGTCCCACCTTCTCCAGAATGAGCCCCAATTATCCAAATACCTGAAACCCTCCCTTCTGCACCATCCCTGCAGCCACGTATTCACCTGATATCTCTCCCTATTCCTTGCCTCGCTTTCATATGGCACGGGTAACAAACCAAAAATAACAACTCTGTTTGTACTAGCTCTCAGCTTTCACCCTAGCTCCCTGAAATCCTGCCTTACATCCCTATCCCTCTTTCCACCTGTGTCATTGGTACCTACGTGGACCACGACTTGGGGCTGGTCACCCTCTCCCTTCAGGACCCCAAAGACTCGATCTGAGACATCATGGACCCTGGCACTTTGGAGGCAACCCACAACCGCAAGTCTCGTTCATTCCCTACAAACCTTCTATCTGACCCTCTAACTATTGAGTCCCCAATGATTAACACTCTCCTCCTTTCTCTCCTTTCCTTCTGTGCAACAGGGACAGGCACTGTGCCAGTGTACCCCACTGCATATCCTTTGGTAAGCTTCCTGCACCACACCACCCCTCCCAACAGTGTCCAAAACAGTATACTGGTTTTTCAGAGGAACAAC
Organism: Chiloscyllium punctatum; assembly: GCF_047496795.1. Taxonomy (NCBI): domain Eukaryota; kingdom Metazoa; phylum Chordata; class Chondrichthyes; order Orectolobiformes; family Hemiscylliidae; genus Chiloscyllium; species Chiloscyllium punctatum. The sequence goes on along the minus strand of NC_092756.1, from coordinate 67,248,414 downwards.
CACGGAGGATCCCTCCACTGACTTTTTTTCCCCTTTGAGCAATTCCCAAATTTCTTTGTGCCTAGGAATAACTGCTTCCCTGTAACTCTAATCTATCACAGCCTCTGCCTCCCGACTGATCGGAAGTTCATCCAGCTCCCGTTCCAGTTCCGTAATGTGGTCTTGGAGGAGCGAGAGTTGGGTCCACTTCCTGCAGATATACTTGGATGAGAAGCTTAAGTAATGATGAGACAAGATGGTTCAGATGAAGTGATGGAGAGTTACAGATTAGCTCAGAAGGATTTAAAGAGAGAATTAAGAAGGACAAAGAGAGGACATGAGCACTCTTTAGCAAATAGAATAAAGGAGAACCCTAAAACCTTCTAGAGGTATGTGATGAATAAAAGGATGACTAGGGTAGGTATAGGGCCAGTCAAAGACAGAAGTAGAAAGTTATGTGTGGACCCTATGGAGATCGGAGAGGTGATAAATGAATATTTCTCAATGGTTCTCTCTCAGGAAAAAGATAATATTGTAAAGGAGAAGAATGAGATACGAGGTACAAGACTAGAAAGGATAGACATTAGTTACGAAGTGGTGTTATCAATTCTAGAAGGAGTGAAAGTAGACAAGACCCCTGGGCTGGATGGGATTTATCCAAGGATTCTCTGGGAATCTAGGGAGGAGATAGCAGAGCCTTGGGCTTTGATCTTTGAGTCGTCATTGTCTACAGGTTTCGTACCAGAGGACTGGAGGATTGCAGGTGTTGTGCCCTTGTTCAAGAAGGGTAGTAGAGATGACCCAGCTAATTATAGACCAGTGAGCCTTACGTTTGTTGTAGGAAAGGTTTTGGAAAGGATTATAAGAGATAAGCTTTATAATCATCTAGCAAGCATCAATTTGATTTCAGATAGTCAACATGGTTGTGTCAAGGGCAGGTCATGTCTCACAAACCTCATTGAGATTTTTGAGAAGGTGATCAAGCATGTGGATGAGGGTAGGACTGTTGATGTGGTGTACATGGACTTCAGTAAAGTCTTTTATAAGATTCCACATAGTCGGCTATTGGAGAAAATGCAGAGGCATGGGATTGAGGGTGACTTAGCAGTTTGGATTAGAAACTGGCTTTCTGAATGAAGGCAGTGAGTGGTGGTTGATGGAAAATATTCAGCCTGGAGTGCAGTTACTAGTGGTATGCCACAATAATCTGTTTTGGGACCACTGCTGTTTGTCATTTTTATAAATGCTTAGATGCAGGCATAGGTGGATGGATTAGTAAGTTTGCAGATAACACTAAAGTCGGTGGAGTAGTGGACAGTTTGGAAAAATGTTGCAGGTTGTAGGGGAACTTGAATAAACTGCAGAATTGGGTTGAGAAATGGCAAATGGAGTTCAATGCAACTAAATGTGAGGTGATTTACTTTGCGAAGAATAACAGGAAAACAGAATACTGGGTCAATGGAAGGATTCTTGGTAGTGTCAATGTGCAAAAGGATCTTGGAGTCTATGTGCATCGATTTCTGAAAGTTGCCATCCAGGTTGACAGTGCTGTTAGGTTTTATTGTTCGAGGGGTTGTGTTCCGGAGTCGTAATGTAATGCTGCAACTATATAAAACACTAGTGTGGCCGTACTCGGAATATTGTGTACAGTTCTGGTCCCCATATTTCAGGAAGGATATGGAAGCATTGGAAAAGGTGCAGAGGAGATTTGCCAGGATGTTGCCTGGTCTGGAGGGAAGGTCTTATGAGGAAAGGCTTGAGAGACTTGGGTCTGTTCTCATTGGAAAGAAGAAGGCTAAGAGGGAATTTGATAGAGACATACAAGATGATCAGAGGATTAGATAGGGTAGACAGTGAAAGTATTTTTCCTAGGATGATGACGTCAGGTTGTACGAGGGGGCATAACTACAAATTGAGGGGTGATAGATTTAAGACAGATGTCAGAGGCAGGTTCTTTACTCAGAGTGTGTTAAGGACGTGGAATGCCCTACCTGCCAATGTGGTTAACTCAGCCACATTAGGGAGATTTAAACAATCCTTGGACAAGCACACAGATGATGATGGGATAGTGTAGGGGGACGAGCTGAGAATAGTTCACAGGTTGGCCCAACATCGAGGGCCGAAGGGCTTGTTCTGCGCTGTGTTGTTCTATGTTTAATGCACTCAGGCATCATCACTCACCTGGATTACTTCTCTTGTGGCCAACTCAATCGAGGTGGTAATTTCAAAAGCTGCCTCTGGCCCTATTCTTGATCATAACTTCCATTGGAATGCTTCTTGTCTGAGGACATAAACCGAACAGTGTCACAAAGCATCTTAGTGGAACCCACCAAATTCGCAATTGTTCATCTAGCCTCTTTAAGGCAGCCACAAATTGGCGATGGACTCTTTTTTTGTTCTGTACAAATTTATAAAAATGGAAAAGTTCCACGCTCACCAGTGGCTTTGGTGCAAATTAACTTCCAAACGCTTGTCTTCTCCAGTTTTCTCTGTTTGCACCAGATCCTTAGAATCATAAAGTACTTACACCCCATGAGTTTCAAGATAACTGGTATCATTAAGTCTTCAGACTTTGTTCTCCATTACGAAACCACTAAAAATTCAGGTTATACCATCCAAATTTCAATCTTTTCATCAAATGATTCCATCGCTACAAATTGACACATCTGTTTGTTTTTTCCATCGTTGGGAATTTTCCTTGCCACTCGAGTAAAGTAGCCATTCACAGCCTGAATCACCTCAACGAATGCTCCTGTGTCTGCCATTCCCTCACCGACTCTGCTCGCATATTGTTCTTCTCTGATATCGACTGCAGACTGAGTCCCCTTGCAGTCGCACTCCAGTATGACTTTGGTAAATTGTTGGGTTATCATTCCCCTCTTCAGTCATTGGCTATGACCCGAGTCTCCTGAGAACAGCCACTGTCGGCCCGCTCTGTGTGCATACCATTCTTCCTTGGCGTCAACCGCAGCTCAAGTCCCCTCACAATCGCTTCCCTTGAAATCTTTACAATCTTACAATTCCATTATCATGTTACAATGCTGTGTTATTACCAAAGTCCCAGACGACATTTGTGGTCCTGACGAACAATTCATTCACTCAGATGCTGTCGCCATATTCCATTTTTGTCTCCAGTTTTTATATTTGCGCTTCACATAGAACCATAAATGGAATACAAAGTAGGCGGAAGATAAACTTGAACAGGGAATATTTTGTTGTCGGTCTCTCATGTTCAAAATCAGTTTGAGACTTCACCTAGCTCCCATGTCCAAGTCACCTGATTCACTCTCTTAAAAGGGCAACACACATCCAGCTTCATATGAAACAATGCCCTGTCTGTAATGAAAAAAGCAAGACAGATTCAATCTAGACAGTTTGCATCCAATCAGTTTACTCTTGATCATGAATTACTCTCGATTATGATCTGTGTTATGAACAGTGCTATATCGCAGTACCTGCTCATCAATAACCTGCTCAGTGACGCCCAAATTGGATTCCACCAGGGTCTCTGAGCTCCTGACCTCATTACAGCCTTGGTTCACACATGGGTGATACAGCTGAAAAGTAGAGGTGAGGCTTCAGATGAGGTGATGACCTAGTTGTATTATTGTTGCACTGTTAATGCAGAGACTCAGGAAATACTCTGGGCACCTGAATTCAAACCCTGTCTCAGCAGATGGTGAAAATTTAATTCAGTAAAACAATCTGGAATTAGGAGTCGAATGAAGATGAAAAAACCACTGTCGACTGTTGGAAGGATATGCTTCTGATTCACAAATCTCCTTTAGGGAAGGAACTGCCATTCTTACCTCATCTGGCCTACACGTGACTACAGGCTAACAGCAATATAGTTCACTTGGAACTGGACTCTGTGTCTAACCAGTCATCACTAATCTAAAGAATGAATTTTTAAAACTGTGGTGAACAGGTGGCACGGTGGTACAGTGGTTAGCACTGCTGCCTCACAGCACCAGAGATCTGGGTTCAATTCCCGCCTCAGGTGACTGATTGTGTGGAGGTTGCACATTATCCCCGTGTCTGTTTGGGTTTCCTCTGGGTGCTCCGGTTTCCTCCCACTGTCCAAAAAAAAAATGTGCAGCTTAGGTGAATTGGCCGTGCTAAATTGCGTGTAGTGTTAGGTGCAGGAGTAAATGTAGGTGGGTGCGCTTCTGTGGGTCGGTGTAGACTTGTTGGGCAGAAGGGCCTGTTTCCACACTCTAAATAATCTAATCTAATCTAATCACATTCCACTGAGTGTGGCATCACAGAACCTGAGCAAAATGACAAACTCTGCACACAGCTGTCATACCTGACACATAGGAAGATAGTCATGATTGTTGCAGATCAGGAAGCTTAGCTCCAGGACATCACTGCAGGAGTTCCTCAGGATGGCCTCCTCAGCCCAACCATCTTCAGCTGCTTCATCAATTTCCATCCCCTCATCATAAAGTCAGAATTAGAGATGTTCATTGAAAATTGCATGATGTTCAGCACAATTTGCCACTCCTCAAATACTGAAGCTGTCCATCACCAAATGTAACAGTCTGCAGGCTTGGGCTGACAAGTAGCAAGTAGCATTCGTACCACACAAAGGTCAGGCAATGCCTATCAATAATAACAGACAACCTAACCACTGCCCCTTGGCATTCAGTGATATCGCCATCACTAGATTCCCCCAGTATCAATGTCCTGAGTGTTATCGTTGACCAAAAACACAGCTGGACTCACCATATAAATGCAGTGACTCCTAGAGCAGGTTAGAAGCTAGAAATACAATGGCAAATAACTCAGGTCCTCACTCCGACAGCATTTCCACCATCTTCATGGAATACTCCCCACTTTCCTGGCAGCACCAGTAACACTCAAGAAGCTTGAGTACTGTTTTGGACAAAGCAGCCCACTTGATTGATTGCTCTGACATCCATAAGTGCCACCAGTCTCTCCACCACTGATACCTTGTTCCAGCAGTGTGTGCTATCTGCAAGACGCACTGTAAAAAATCACCGAAGATCCTTAGACAGTACCTTCGAAGCCCTTTCATCCAGAATAACAGGGGCAACAGATACATGGGAATACCACCACTTGCAAATTAACTGGCAATCCACACACCATTCCGACCGAAATAATATCACTGTTCTGTCACTGCCCCGTTTTGAAATCCTGAATTTCTTTCCATGAGGACATTATGTGTTAACCTACAAGATGTGGATTGCACATATTTCAGAAGGAAGCCCTTTTCAACCTTAGCCAGGTACAGGCAATAAATGCTGGGCAGCCGGCCAGTGCTATCCACATTCTATGTGTGAATAAAGAAGATAAAAATATGTATCTTTTATATGTTGGTTAAAAAGGCAGTTACCACCATAATATCAGAGATCTTTCTATTTAATTTTTAATCATCACAGGTTACTTTCTAAGTCTTTGCCTGGATGACCATTTGCCCAGAATGTACATACTTACGTTATGACATTGTGACAGAGTACAATACAAATTAGACAAACTCTTGGTATTGGGCACAACCAAGTTCCCTTTTTCAGTCTGACCAACAGAGAATCACAGCATCAGCTCCTGTCCCAGTTTTAGAAATCAGCTGAGCCTGGCACTAAATGACCTGCTGCTCTGCATTTCGATGATTCATATCCCAAAATAAAACATCTTAGTTCACCTCATTGATGTCATAACACAACACGATATAACCTTCTCATTTCATCATCAAATGATCAACCTCAAGTGTTCCTTACTTTGCCCACAAAAGACAGAATACATGTAGCACTTCTCATTCACAGCCTTGTACCCTACATTCAATCATCAGCCACATGATGGATTTTATCATTCCAAGTACAATTCAACCACATTCAGAAAACAATTGTGATGAAGCTGCTTCGTTAAACAAGGTTATGTTGTCCTGGGTTATTAAGACACTGAATCTGAGAAGTCTAATTGAAGTGGTTTCGTGCCAGTTTGTTGATCGGTAACAAATACTGCCTCAGTCAGAAGGCATTCAAGTTTTTAAAAAGCAATTGTACAATGACAGGGGAGTGGCCAGTTCTCCCGGCTCAGCTAATCTCTGGTTTGGTTTGGGTTTTAACAATAGTGTTGAAAAGCTGCTGGACCCAAAGAAGCAGGTGCAGGCTGACCCTCCTGTTTCTGAGATCTCTCCGCTAAGACCCTATGTTTGATTTTGCTTTTTCTGCCTAGCAGTGATTAGAACAGCATCATTACATTGGTATTGTCTGCTAGGTTAAGTTATTATCTATTTTGTTCTCTTTAAATGTGTTTCATTTGGTAATCTTGTGAATAAGTTCTGTTCTGTTTGAAACTGAGTGGTTTGACCAGCTACACCACTCCTGGAATATTCATGTTACATACATTGCATACAAACGTAATGGGACTTGAAAGCAGAACTTTTGGCTCGATGCATAGCTTTTGCCACTGTGACACAAGAGCCCTCCAGCATTTGCAGCGATTTGAATAGTTCTTAAATGAGCAATGATTCATGATCTGAACTGAAGTCAAACAGGGTCAGAGTTAAACATGCCAAGTCTGAACCATAAATCACCAAGGGACATAAATCCTGTTTAGGAACCTCTTGCATTCCTCCAGGAAAAACCGTGAAATAGGTGATCAACATCCTGAAACTGTGAAATAGGTGATCAACATCCTGAAACACAGAAATTTTAAACTGAAAGAGACGGTGACCCTTTGATCCTTTTCTGCCATTCAATATATCAGAGCTGATCCTCAATTGCATTCTCGGGTATGTAGAATGCTTCTCCCCATGAAGCTTAATGCCTTTAAAATTGAAACATGTATCTACCTGTTGCTGAGAATATAGTCAGTAACCTGATCTCCACTGATTTCCGTGATAGGGACATCCACAGGTTCAGTTCCTTTTTAGTGAATAAATGTTTCCTCATCTTCATGATTTAGTTAAAATTCACACAAAACCAGGTCATAGTCCAACAGGTTTATTGAGAAGTACCAGCTTTCTGAGCACTGTTCCCTCCTCAGGTTGCTAGCTGACGAAGGCGCAGCGCTCTGAAAGCCTGTACTTCCAAATAAACGTATTAGACTATGACCTAGTGATATGTGACTTTTCACTCTTGCAATGAAGACCGATCTACCATTGCCTTCCTCTTGCCCACTGTGCATGTCTACCTACTTTCAGTGACTGGTACAAAGACACTGGAGCGCTTTGTATATTGATACTTCCAAATGTTTACCAACATTTAAATAGCACTCTTGCTTTCTGTTTTTGTTTATAAGCCAAAGTTTATAACTTCACGTTTGTTACGTTGTACCGCATCTATCACACATTCTTTGTCCACTCACTTGACATGTCTGAATCACCTGTTACCTCTTTACCTCCCTACAACTCACAGCCACACTGGTTTGTGTTGTCAGTGAAGTCGGGAATGTGGCATTTGGTTCCTTCAACCCGATCATTTATATGTATCGGGAATAACTTGGATCAATATACTGATCCTTCTGGGACCCTGCTAGTCACTGCCTGGCACTGTGGAAGGGGTGGAATGTTGGCAGAGTGGTTGGCACTGCTACCTCACAGAATCAGGGATTGGGGTTCAATTCCAGCTCCATGTGGAGTTTGCACACACTCTGTGTCTGTGTGGGCTTTCTCTGGGTGATCTGGTTTCCTCCCACAAAGGTGTGGAAGTTAAATATCATACTAAATTCCCACGTAGATTGCAGCGATGTGCAGGCTAGGTAATTTAACTAAATGTGGGGTTATGGGGCTTGTATGGGATGCTCTTCACAAGTGTCAGTGCAGACTCAAATGGCCTCTCTCTTCACTGTAGTGATTCACTGTAGTGATTTGATAAACAGGCTACATTATCCCCATTCTCTATCTCCTGAGATGTCGATTATCCTGCTCCTTGGATGCTGCCTGACCTGCTCTGCTTTTCCAGCACCACACTTTTCAACTCCACAGCCGTCTGCTCAGCCAGAGCCAGAGACCAGGTTCTGGCCCTGGAGAATCAGCAGGCCTCACTCCAGCCACCACTGCTTCTACTGGCCACTCCTCAATCGCACTGCAGTATTCCAACGTTGTCAAAAATTGAAGAAAAGAAATGAGAAAGAAAAAGATGGCAAAGACAGATTGGGAGAGAGAGAGAGAGAAGGATGTGGCCAGCCTGGAGCTTATGGTCTCAGAAGCTCTGCCACAGCCAACGATGCTGTCAGCGCCATCTTGCATTCTGAGTAGTTTATCTTGTCAATGTTTCCTATGTTGAATATTATGCACCATTATTGAAGGGACTTGATGTCTGGAGTTGACAGGGTTCCATACAACTGCACTGAGTTTTCCAGGATCACGTCCAACATTCTCAATGCTGTTGGGATTGGAGTCATCTGGACCAAGGGAGAACATGTGTTCACATTCCCCAGATGTGTTTTTAATGGGAGTCTAGCGGAAAGGTATTTGTGAAAACATCAACATTGTATTTCTGCACTTTTGCAATGAATTAGCTGTTAATTTTGGACATCATAATATTAATGACTGGAGATGACTATCCTTAGACATGATATAATATTCGATCCCTTTGGAGGCTAAAAATAGGATCATTGAATCATACAGTTCATGCAGAAGAGTGTGACGATGCTGGCACTTTAAAAAGGTTAATTTTTCCTTGGTTTCTTTGAAGAGAGATTGTAAAGGCACAAGTACCAAAGAGTCTAGTTTAGTAATGGAAGGGGAGTGACCAGTTCTCCCAGTTCAAGTTTATCCGATTTGCTTTTAGCTGTAGCAGTCACAAGATGTGTCAATCCAGCAATTCAGTAAGGAATTGCTCTGACTTTCTTTTGAGATCTCTCTCTTGACTGTGTGGAGTTTGCACATTCTCCCCGTGTCTGCGTGGATTTCCTCCGGGTGCTCCAGTTTCCTCCCACAATCTAAAAATGTGCAAGTCAGGTGAATTGGCCATGCTAAATTTCCCATAGTGTTTGGTTCATTAGTCAGGGATAAATATAGTGGAGGGGAATGGGTCTTGGTGGGTTACTCTTTGGAGGGTCGGTGTGGACTTGTTGGGCTGAAGGGCGTGTTTCCACACTGTAGGGAATCTAATCTAGTCAAATCTTGATGCTGCTCCCTGCTGCCTGTATGAATCTTTGTTTGAAATTGTCTATTTTTTCCATATTAATGGGATATTATTGTATTGGAGCAGTTAATTAGTGATACTAACTGTTTTGGGTCAGTTAAGCTTTCCAACAGTTAAGTTATTCTAAATTCCATTTTCTTTTGTTTGTATTTCATCTGTAGTGTTTAAGTAAATTCTGGTTTGCTTAAAGGCGAGTGGTTTGACCAGCTGTATCACACCTGGAACAGCCACTTCACATCTGCCTTTAAAATAACGAAAAGTTCGGGTCTAGGTTAGTTTCTTAAAATATTTCAAGGGGGTGTGGCTTTGTCCATAGTGAGAGGCTCATCAACTCATTGTATACATACCCCCAAAATATACCAGATCTGTATGAGTCCTACTTCCAGCACTGATGTCAAAGCCTGAGGTGTGTTAAATGAAGTATGTTTTAAACACCGTGAGGTTTCCACCTCAGCTATCTTCCTCAGCAGTATGTTCCAGACTACTGTTATGCTGTGGGATGAAAAATCTTTCTCTATACATCCTCCCTAAAGCTGTTGCCATTTCCTTCAAACTTCACTTAAATGTTGACCTTTGATTAAAAATCGCAGCTACATTCTACTTAAGCTATCCATGCTTCCCCCAGACATGGTCGACGATGCCCTCCACTGCATCTCTTCCACTTCCCGCTCCTCCGCCCTTGAGCCCCGCCCCTTCAACCGCCACCAGGACAGAACCCCATTGGTCCTCTCCAACCACCCCACCAACCTCCATGTACAGTGTATCATCCGCCGTCATTTCCGCCACCTCCAAACGGACCCCACCACCAGGGATATATTTCCTTTCCCTCCCCGATCAGCGTTCCGAAAAGACCACTCCCTCCATGACTCCCTCGTCAGGTCCACAACCCCCACCAACCCAATCTCCACTCCCGGCACCCTTTCTGCAACCATAAGAAATGCAAAACTTGCGTCCACACCTCCCCCCTTACTTCCCTCCAAGGCACCAAGGGACACTTCCATATCCGCCACAAATTCACCTGCACCTCCACACACATCATCTATTGCATCCGCTGCACCCGATGTGGCCTCCTCTATATTGGGGAGACAGGCCGCCTACTTGCAGAACGTTTCAGAGAACACCTCTGGGACACCCGGACCAACCAACCCAACCACCCCGTAGCTCAACACTTCAACTCCCCCTCCCACTTCACCAAGGACATGTAGGTCCTTCGACTCCTCCATCGCCAGACCATAGCAACACGACGGTTGGAGGAAGAGCATCTCATCTTCCGCCTATGAACCCTCCAACCATAAGGGATGAACTCAGATTCCTCCAGTTTCCTCATTTCCCCTCCTCCCACCTTGTCTCAGTCAAATCCCTCGAACTCAGCACCGCCTTCCTAACCTGCAATCTTCTTCCTGACCTCTCCGCACCCACCCCACTCCAGCCTATCACCCTCACCTTGACCTCCTTCCACCTACCGCATTTCCACCGCCCCTCCCCCAAGTCCCTCGTCCCTACCTTTTATCTTAGCCCGCTGGACACACTTTCCTCATTCCTGAAGAAGGGCTTATGCCCGAAACGTCGATTCTCCTGTTCCTTGGATGCTGCCTGACCTGCTGCGCTTTTCCAGCAACACATTTTCAGCCCTTTTAAGTTTTTATCAGGTTCATAGAATAATTCCAGACAGAAAAAGTATTTTCACCATTGGAGACTGGACCACCACAAATGTATGATATATAAGAGTGTTTGAAGGTGGATAAATCTCCTGTTCCTGACCAGATATATTCAAGAACACTATACGAGGCTAGAAAAGAAATTGCGGGGCCCCTGGCTGATATTTTGGCATCATCCTTAGCCACGGGTGAGGTCCTGGAAGACTGGACGGCAGCGAATGTTGTGCCCTTATTCAAGAAGAGCTGCAACAAAAAACCTGTGACCTATAGACCAGTAAGCATAACATCTGTGGTCGGTAAATTCCTTGAGAAGACCCTGAGATAAGATATACATGCACTTGGAAAGACAGGGTTTGATTAGGAGAAGTCAACTTGGCTTTGTTCATGGGAAATCATGCCTCGCAAATTTGCTAGAGTTAATTGATGAAGTGACGAGGAAGTTTGATGAGGGCAGGGCGGTAGACATTGTGTATATGAATTTCAATAAGGCCTTTGATGAGATTCCACATGGTAAGCTGCTCTGGAAGAGATGGAATCCAGGGAGAGATGGTAAATTGGATACACAATTGGCTTGATGGTAGGAAGTAGAGGGTACTACTGGAGGGATGCTTGTCGGACTGGAGGCCAGTGACTAATAGTGTGCGTCAGAGGTCATTGCTGGGTGCATTGCTTTTTGCTATCTTTGTCAATGATTTGGATGAAAATGTACAAGGCATGATTAGTAAGTTCGCAGATGACACTAAAATAGGTAGTATCCTGGACAGTGAGGAAGGTTATCAGATTTTGCAGAAGGACCTTGATCATCTGGGGAAGTGGGCCGAGAAATGGCAAATGGAATTTGACGTAGTTTAGTGTGAGCTCTTGCATTTTGGAAAGTCAAGTCAAGGTAGGAGTTTCATGGTGAATGGTTGGGCCTTAAGGGGTGTAATGGAACAAAGGATTTTGGAGGTCAGATGCACAGTGCTCGACGTGGACCAGGCCGAAGGGCCTGTCCCTTTGCTGTAAGAATGTATGACTCTGCAACAACACACATGTAGGATGATTCTGCCACATTAGATTTGAAGGCTCCAAGTATTCAGTCAATTACTCTCTCAGGTTCTCCCTCAAAATCTTCTACTGCAAAGTAAACAACTTGAGGTTTTACAGCCTCTTTTCACAGCTGAAATAATCAATCAGAAGCAAAGTCCTTTGCACACCTCTGCACCAACACCCCCTCCCCCCAACCCCAAGCATAACAAAATCCTTACTACAATGTGGTAACCATGCTGCACACAGCAATCGGGACACTCTCTTGATGGCATGGCATGGACCAGGAAGCCCGGTAGTATGGCATGAAAGCCTGGAGCAGGACATACGACACACCCTGGCATGGACTAGGAAGCTTGGAACTGGCCATTATTCACAGCATGGTGAAGGAGCAGGACTCTGGCAGCAATATGCTGTAGCATTGGAGAAGGAAAGGTTGGACTCTCTTTAAATTATCGTTTGCATTTTAATCAAACGATAAGTGAATGGCGCTTATATACGAGCGAATATTTTATATTGGAAGCATGTGACAATAAAGGATATTCAAAGCTAAAATCTGCCACAGCCAAAGTTATGTACTGCTACCTATTACCTCGATATGTTTACAATCTGCTGACCACCGACAAAGGTAAGTATCTTATATGAAATCTTAACTATCCTTTTAAAATGCCTTTCCATGATCTGGGAACAATGGACAAGAAACCAAAGATTGTTTTTTTTCCCTCTGAGCTTCCCAAGTTGCTCCCATTTATTATGTACTCCCTTGTCTTGTTGCTGCTTCCAAAGTGCACAGACAATATACAATACTGAACTGGAACTCTGCACATTAAAGGCTACCGACAGCGAGTATATTGGACAATTGCATTACTTTTAGGTGAGCACGTGTAGTACAGACAATCAGAAATGAGAACATGGTCTCTTTTCATTCTTAAAAATTTCATTCATCATCCTTGGTCATGAATACACGTTCCTACAACTTACTAAGTGGTATTATGCAGGTTGGTATTATTTCTTAATGTTGTCAGGATAACTCTGCGATCCACATTTGTTGACCTTTGGAACACAGTCACAGCACATGAGAAAATGCTGTTCCCTCAAAAGATAAACAACAGGTGAGCATTAGCTCACAGCTTTGTTTCTGAGAATATCCTCAATGCCCATAATGATGAAACCTCCCTAATTATCTACCAGGAGACTGACATCAGGTATAAATAAGAGCAAGTTCCCGGGAAGTGCAGTAAACACGCAAATCTTGTGATAGAAATGCATGAGAAACCAGTAGGTCCAGTGTTTGCCATTTATTATCCCGTCCTTGCTGCTATCGGAGTTCCAGGTGAATTATCTTGTTAATTTCTGACTATGGTAATCATCCAGTATCTGAATTTGAGGGCTACACTAACAGAATAATTTCAACTGTGTTTGCGTTATTGATAAAGTTGTTTTCAGTGAAATACCAGAAATTTAATTTGTTGTAGTTATTGTTGAATTGTAGACAGATACTGTTCTTGCTGAATTGTCACCGTGTGGGTGAAATTTCATCATGTAACTTTCACTGTGGCTGAAATGTGATATCGCATTCAGGTTGGACATGTAAATTTATTTTGCAGTTGACTTTAACAGTTAGACAATAATTCTCTCAAATCATTCATTAATTGTACAAGACAATATCCTTGAATACCTTTTGGAATGAATTTTGTGAAATAAATTGTTTGAAGGACAACGTTAAGTATTCAAAATTTGACCGAATCTTGACAGCAAATATCCTCCACGAAATCAGAAGAATGCTGATTCACTTTAATTTGTTTTGGGATATTTATGAGCAAGATGAATGCAAACGTTTTCAAGACAGAATACGTATTTGAAAGGACACACTTATACAGCCTGTGAAGTGTAATCTCATACTGCTTCATTCCAAACCTCTTTTGCCTCACTTCCCTACCTTGTTCCAGTATTTTCTAGATTTCTTGTTAATGTAATGCCTTAACGTGATGTTAGTTTCTGTGTTTCTCTGTTTTCCATAAAGTTTCTTCACAATGCTTCAATTTTTTAATTCTATCGAAATGTTGTAATATAAATCTTGTCAGCTGTATAAGGCTACGTAACAATTGTTCACAATGTAAAGGATCTTTACCAACTTAGGTTAAAATTAAACGTTTTTAATTTTATGTAAAATCCCAGTTGTTTGTTTTTCAAAGTAAAAATCGCAACCCCTTGACATTCTCTCCATCTGTTTCTATTGTAGCTAACCTGGCAGTGATTGTGATCTTATCTCGAAGAAGATGCGGTCTCTCCACAAATATCATATATTATCTTGTCTCTATGGCAGCAACAGATCTTCTGGTCGTGGTCACGGTTGTAATATTAAACCGTATTGCTGTGATTTATTTCCAGTTCAGTTTCCTGTCTATCACACCTGTATGCAGTGTTCGCAATGCATTAAGTTTTGCAGCCATTGACAGTTCTGTCTGGTTAACGGTCACTTTCACCTTTGATCGATTTGTGGCCATATGTTGTCAAAAGCTGAAATTAAAATTTTGCACAAAGAAGGTGGCGTCGTGGGTTATAGGATCAGTGTGTGCAGTGTCCTTCATGAAAAATATATTTGCATATTTCCATTTTAAACCGATATATATAATTGACAAAATGCCATGGTTCTGTGTCCTAAAACCAGAATATTATACTGCACTGGCATGGGCTGTATATGACTGGATTCGTTCCATTTTGACTCCGTGTCTTCCTTTCATTCTGATATTACTGCTCAATATTTTGACTGTCAGGCAGATTTTTGCCGCCAATTGAGCCCGTAGGAGACTCCAGACTCAGGGCAATGGAGACACTCAGCGTGACCCCGAGATGGAGAAGCGAAGAAAGTCCATTGCTTTACTCTTTGGCATCTCAGGAACATTCATCCTATTATATTTGTTATATTTTGTTACAATCTTTTACGTCCGAATTGCGAATATTCCTTATTCCTCTGGATCTGATAGCGGCAAACCGATATTTATTATCCAACAAAGTGGGTACATGCTTCAGTTATTGAACTCCTGCATCAATCCATTTATTTACGCAGGGACCCAGAGTAAAATCAGAGAGGAGATAAAGAATGGTGTGAAATATCCATTCGACTATTTTCTAAAATTTTAAAAATTCAAAATGAAAGAAACTGACATGATTCATATCGCAGCATACTCTCTTATTGTCCCCTTTTATTGCAAACTATTGTTCCAGACCGAGTACCTTTGAAATCTTGAGCTAATGCTTTTTGAATGTGTAGTGAGTGAGGACTGTATTATCACGTGTATTTACATTGCTAAGCATTCTGTAAATTCCCAGCTCACTACAATCCATTTGCTCTTGGCTGGAGTGCAGTGAATTTTGCGGAATTGGCATGTGGTGACTGAGCGTCATGTCCTGTGTATGTTTGGATCTCATACTTTAAAAATGTTTGCAGTTGATTTTTGGATGGCACATCCAAAGTTAATAAAATTACTGCAGCTGTTCAAGCATGCAGCGTCGCGATGCTTTCTTTTCCACTTAAGTCCACCAGCCCCCCAAAAAAATTATCTGGGAAGGTTAAAATTAACTCGGAAAAAGTGAGGACTGCAGATGCTGGAGATCAGAGTGGAGTGTGTGGTGCTGGGATGCAGCCTGACCTGCTGTGTATTTCCAGCACCACATTCTCGACCCAAAAATTTATCCAATAAGTGACATCCTCATATCAACTACAATTGGAATTGATATTTATCGCTAGACATTGCATTTGATGTGCTGTGCCCAGGAGCTAAAATATGTGATGAATTCAGTACTGCTGCATGTATCCAGCAGGCAACAACTTCTAATGACACTTCTAAAGGGATTGTGACTGGCTCTGAGATCATAATAGGCTCCCATCCTGAGGAATTCAAGAATGAATGGCAGCCGGCAACTCAGGATGGGAGCCGATGACTAGTGGAGGTCCGCAAGGGTCAGTGTTGGGGCCACAACTTTTAGTTTTATGCATTCCTGGATGAAGGAACTGAGGGCATTCTGGTTACTTTTGCAGATGGTACAAAGATAGGTGGAGGGGCAACTAGTGTTGAGGAGGTGGGAGGCTTTGGAAGGATTTAGGCAGGTTAGGAGAGTGGAAAAATAAGTGACAGATGGAATACAACGTGGAAAGGTGTGACATTATGCACTTTGGTAGGATGAACAGATATTTTCCAAATGCGGTTAAAAATTCAGAAATCTGAAGTACAGTGGGACTTGGGACTCCTAGTTCAGATTTCTCTTAAGGCAAACCTGCAGGTTGTGTCAGTAAGTACAATGCTGTTATTCATCTTGAGAGAACTCAGAAGTGCAGCAGGGATGCACTTCTGAGCTTTTGTAAAGCTCAGGTCAGACCACATTTGGAGTTCTGTTAATAATTTTGGACCACAGACATCTGGAAGGATGTATTGGCCGTGGAGCGGGTCCAGGGAAGGTTCAAGAAAATGATCCCCAAAATGAAAAGCTTAACATATGAGAAATGTTTGGGTCAGTACACATTGGAGTTTAGAAGGATAAAGGGGAACTAATTGAAACTTGCAGAAAATTGAAAGACCTGGACAGGGTGTAAGTTGGGAAGATGTTTCCATTGGCAGGCAAGATGAGGACCTGAGGGCACAGCCTTAGAATAGAGGGAGAGCCTTTAAAACAGAGATGAGGAGAAATTTCTTCTGCCAGACAGTGGTGAATCTATGGAATTCATTGCAACAGAAAGCTGTGGAAGTGAGGCCATTGAATATATTTAAAACAGAGATGGTAGGTTCCTGGTTGTCAAAGGTATCAAAGGTTACAGGGACAAAGTGGGAGAATGAGGGTTGAAAAAACTGATTAGCCATGATTGAATGATGGCAGACTTGATGGGCCAAATGGCCTTATTTCTGTTCCTATGTCTTGTGGTCTTATGGAATACTGAACTAACAGAACACCGAGTTTAATATTGAATGTGATCTACCACATTGGGATGATGTACTAAATATTTGCTCAACAGTTTAGTGTACTCTTTATCTAGCTGTGACTTCACCAACTGAGGCATCTCCTCAACTCCACATGATTAGAATAAAGTAAACCTACTGCTACAAGAAAGCATGTCACTGTCTGTCCACGTAACCATATCCGAGAGTTTAAGGGCTGAACACAATACAATTTAATAGGTCTTCAAATATGAACCATTGCTTTAATTGATTGAAGTTCCTCCACATAACATATTGGCCAATACAGTATATGATGTGTATCCTCTGACATAGCTCAGCGACAGCCAATCAGCACGATGGAAGTCACAGGGTCAATGCTGACTATCCACTTCCTAAGGTTATTCAGTTCCAGTCAATAATCACACTGTATTCCCGTGGTGAATGATAACTGCCCCTCCCTGCAGCAGTTGGACACTGGACACATTGCACACAGCAGAAGAACCACATCCAAGTTCATGCGTGATTTATATTTTGAAAGATTTTACACAGACAGCAATTTGTTTGAAAGTATTCTGATCCAGAATCAGAAATCTGACAGATTCTGACTTTTTTTGTACAAACAGTGTTGAAAGCCCGGTAGAGCATCGAGTCATTCAGAAAATTGGAGAACAAGAGGAGATACCACAGAAACAAAGTTGACATCAACTTATGAATGTACGAGTAGAAAAGAAATCCAGAAATTTCCATGAAAGCTTACAAAACATGGATAGAAAAACAGCTAATTACATTACAAATTATTGTTAATTCTGTAGGTATAGTTATACAATATACATGTCATGCATCCAGTAATTCTAACTATTATATACAGGCAGTATTCCTGACATAGGGATGTCAGAAATATCGTTCTTCCTTGATATGGACTTTAGGCTGAGTCCCCTTGCAGTCATACTTTGGTAAGATCCTCGGTTAGCATTCCCCTTTTCAGCTGTCGGCAATGTCCCAAGTCACCTCAGCACAGTCACCATCGGCCTACTCTGTATTCACACTGTGGTAAGGGTAGAACATTGGCAGAGCGGTTGGCGCTGCTACCTCACAGAGTCCGGGACTGGGTTCAATTCCAGCTCCGTGTGGAGTTTGCACATACTCTGTGTCTGTGTGGGTCTTCTCTGGGTGCTCTGGTTTCCTCCCACAAAGAGTGGAAGTTAAATTCCGTGCGAAATTGCCCTGTGATGCACTGTCGAAGTATTTTAACTGCACTAAATGTGGGGTTATGGGGCTAGTATGGGATGCTCTTCGCAAGTGTTGGTGCAGATTCGAATGACCTCTATCTGTACTGTAGCAATTCTATAAGACTTGTAAATGGGCTACATTATCCCCATTCTCTGTTTCCTGAAACACAACTCTTCTGCTCCTTGGATGCTGCCTGACCTGCTCTGCTTTTCCAGCACTACACTTTCGTCTCCACAGTCCTCTGCCCAGCAAGAACTAGAGACCAGGTTCGGGTCCTGGAGAGTCAGCAGGCCTCGCTCCAGCCACCACTGCTTCTATTGATCACCCTCCGACAACGCTGCAGCTTTACAACAATGTCAAAAGATAAACTAATGAAACGAGAAAGATAAAGACAGAGACAGACAGAAGAATATAGCTGGCCTGAAGCTTACAATCTCAGAAGCCCTCCAACAGCCTGTGATGCTGTTGGTGCTATCTTGCATTCTGAGCAGTTAATGTTTCCCATGTTGAAAATTATGCGCCATTTTTGAATGGACTTGATGTTTAGAGTGAACAGGGCTCCGTACAAGTGCACTGATTTTTCCAGGATCATGTCCAACATTCTCAATGCTGTTGGGACTGGAGTCATTAGGCCCAAGGGAGAACATGTGTTCACATTCCTCACATGTCTTCTTGTTGGGAATCCAGTGTATGTCCATTGTATTTCTGCACACTTGCAATGAATGTGCTCGTTAATTTGGACTCCATAATACAAGTATTAATGATTGGAGGTTCGGCGATGGTGGTATCTTTAATTTCAATAGTTTGGATGTGTGTTTGCTTTTTATTCTCTATTTCTTTCACTTTGGAGATGGCGATTTTCAAACCAGTACCTGATTCACATTTTCCCCCCTTGTCAGATGACACAAGAATTTTATGAAAATAAGGCGTGTCACTGTCTGGTTTAAAAAAACCCAGTAACCAGTGAAATGATCAGTGATCATCTCCACGTTTGCCATTGCTGGGAAAAGGAGATGTACCATGGACATTTTTTTTCTTTCTGCAAATTGTATATCTCTTTTCTTCAGCCGTACTTATTTGTTGAACATCTGACAATTTCATGCATGAAAATTCATTGGTGAAGAGGCTCAAAGATGATTGTAACTGAACACGAGTCTGAACAAATCATTATTGGATTCCGAATGCCAGATAATGTTAGAATCTAATAGGTTTCCACAACTGACTCAGGGCCTAAAATATGTCAGGAAATAATGCCTGCGATTAAACTCAGAATGAGAGTTAGTGTGAGTTTATTTCTGTGTAAGGTCACTCTTCCGCCAATCAGGTTGATTCAATTTCTGTTTTGTTGTTGTTATTGTTGTTGACTGGACAGGATGTACTTGGCCAATGTTCTAACATGGACCAATATGTCTGACCATTGCTTCAGTTCGAGAATATGTTGGCTCTATCTACAGCTAATTGTTCCACATAGGTCCATGGTATTACTGTCTATGTGTTGTCAAACTCCAGAAATGTTGTTGGATACAATACCTTCATATGTGGTTTTGAATTGGGTGGAGATTGACAAATGGGTTGCTGGGACTCACAGGATTTCACCTAACAGGGATTACAGTGTAGTCGGTTAAAAGAATTACAAGTAAATGATTCTTTCACCTCGAATTCTATACGTCTCTGGATTGTTTAGAAAGGAAAAGACAAAACTGAACTTTAATTTTCCTTCCGGTCCATGGAACTTTGATGTTTGGTTTCCAATTGTTGCTGGCTGGAGCTAGTCTATTATAGAATCCCGACAGTGTGGAAACAGGACATTTGGCCCAACAAGTCCAAGCCGACACTCCGAAGAGTATTCCACCCTGACACAGTCCCATACCCTGTTACTTTACATTAACCCTGACTACTGTGATGCCATCAGTGGGTGTAGGTTTGCTCGCTGAGCTGTACGTTTGATATCCAGACGTTTCATTACCTGGCTAGGTAACATCATCAGTGGCAACCTCCAAGTGAAGCGAAGCTGTTGTCTCCTACTTTCTATTTATATCTTTCTCCTGGAAGGGGTTCCTGGGGTGTGTGGTGATGTAATTTCCTGTTAGTTTTCTGAGGGGTTGATAGATGGTATCTAGATCTATGTGTTTTTTTTATGGCATTGTGGTTGGAGTGCCAGGCCTCTAGGAATTCTCTGACATGCCTTTGCTTAGCCTGTCTCAGGATAGATGTGTTGTCCCAGTCGAAATGGTGGTTTTTATCATCCGTGTGTAGGGCTACGAGGGAGAGAGAATCATGTCTTTTTGTGGCTAGCTGGTGTTCGTGTATCCTGGTGGCTAACTTTCTTCCTGTTTGTCCTACGTAGTGTTGGTGGCAGTCCTTGCATGGAATTTTGTAGACGACGTTGGTTTTTTCCATGGGATGTACTGGGTCGTTTAAATTTCTTAGTTTTTGTTTGAGAGTGTTGGTGGGTTTGTGTGTTACGAGGATTCTGAGGGGTCTCAATAGTCTGACTGTCATTTCTGAAACTTCTTTGATGTATAGTAAGATGGTTAGGGTTTCTGGCTGTGTTTTGTCTGCTTGTCGTGGTTTGTTCTTGAGGAATTGGCGCACTGTATTTTTTGAGTATCCGTTCTTCTTTAATACGTTGTATAGGTGGTTCTCCTCTGTTTTGCGTAGTTCGTCTGTGCTGCAGTGTGTGGTGGCCATCGTAGCCCTACACACGGATGAAAAAAGCCACCATTTCCACTGGGACAACACATCTATCCTAGGACAGGCTAAGCAAAGGCAGGCCAGAGAATTCCTAGAGGCCTGGCACTCCAACCACAATGCCATAAACAAACACATAGATCTCGATGCCATCTATCAAACTCTCAGAAAATGAACAGGAAATGACATCACCACAAACCCCAGGAACCCCATCCAGGAGAAAGATATAAATAGAAAGCAGGAGACAATAGTTTCCTTCACTTGGAGGTCACCACTGATGATATTACCTAGCCAGGTAATGTAAGTCTGGATATCAAACCTACAGCTCAGTGAGCAAACATGCACCCTAAACCTCAACCTGAGCTACAAACCTTCATAAACCTTGCAAATGCCATCAGTAACATTCCGAAGTCTAAATGCTTGGACTCAAATATCACTTCATGTCTTGATGGCCCTGAGAGCTGCATTGATGTTGCATCCATCAGCACAACATTAAAACTGTTTAAAAATCCTTTCAATATACAGTTGATGGGAGTATTTGTTGCTGTATTTGCAATATTCCCTTCGCAAGCTGTGATCAGGTATTAGACTATAACAAGCATCTTTCCAAGTAGTCATGTCATGATTTTTTTTTGCGCTCTCCCCAGTGGGAGTATTTGTAGGAGAGAGAGAGAAAAACAGTGGTGGAGGTAACAGTCATTTCTTCATCCTGAAAGGGACAGGAGATGTTGAAATGTGTCATGGCAGAGTATCCTTCGATATGACATAAAGTTGAATCCCTTTGGAGGATATCGGGTTCATCGCGGTGTCATAGAATTATACAGTTCAGAAGAGTGTGATGATGCTGTCACTTTAAAAAGGTTATCTTGTCCTTGGTTTTTTTAAAGAGAGATTGTAAAGGCAGAAGTACCAAAGAGTCTGGTTTTATAAAGGAAGGGGAGTGGCCAGTTCTCGCAGTTCAAGTTGAACCTAATTTGCTTTTAGCTGTAGCAGTCACAAGGTGTGTCAATCTAGGGGAGTTACAAGCTTCCGTGAAGAATTACTCCGACGTTCTATTGCGATCTCTGTCTTGATGCGGCTCCCTCCTGCCTGTATGACTCTTTGAATTTATCTTTTTTATCCCAAGTGATGTCTTTATGGGATGTTACTGTATTTGGAACAGTTAATTTGTGATAGTTACTGTATCACATTGGTTAAAATTTCCAATAATTAAGTTATTTTAAATTCCACTTTCTTTCTTCGTGCTTCACCTGTAGTGTTTAAATAAATTCTGTTTTGCTAAAATATGAGTGCTTTGTCCAGCTGCATTCCACCTGGACCACCCACTTCACATCTGCCTTTAAAATAAGGAAAAGTTAGGGTAGTTAGGCTATCTTCTTGAAGTATTTTGAGGAGTTTTGACCTAGTCCATAACAAAAGGCTCTTCAGCCCATTGTTTATGTACCCCCAAAATATACTCAATGTATATGTGTCCTACTTCCTGCACTAATGTCAAAACCTTGAAAGACATGAGGTGTGCTCAATGAAGTATGTTTTAAAGATTGTGAGGTTTCCACCTCAACTGTCCTCCTCGGCAGTATGTTCCACGCTACCGTTAAGCTCTGGGGTGAAAAATCTTTCTCTCCATCCTCTCTAAAATTATTGCCATTTGAATTAAACTTCACTTAAATGTTGACCTTCGATGGTGGAAAGCAGAGGATAAAAGTGGACGGATTCTTGTCAGACTGGAGGCCTGTGACTAGTGGAGTTCCTCAGACGTTATTGCCAGGCCCATTGCTGCTTGTGATCTGTCATCGATGATTTGGATAAATTGTACAAGGCATGGTTAGTAAGTTTGTAAATGACATTAAGATAGGTAGTATGCTGGACAGTGAGGAAGGTTGTCAAATATTGCAGAAAGACCTTGATCATCTGGGGAACTGGTCCAAGAAATGGCAAATGGATTTTGATATAGCTAAGAGTGAGGTCTTGCATTTTGAAAACTCAAATCAAAGTGAATGGTAGGGCTTTAAGAAGTGAAGTGGAACAGAAAGACCTTGGAGTTCAGGTCATAGCTCTCCAAAAGTGGAATTTCATGTAGATAGGGTAGTAAAAATGGTTCTTGGGACACTGGCTTTCATCAGTCAGATCACACAGTATAGAAGTTGTAAAGGATGTTGGTAAGGTCACTTTGAATATTGTGTTCTGTTTGGTACCCTTGCTGAAGGAAGGATCTTCTTAAACTGGAAAGAGTGCAGAAGAAATTTTCAAGGATGTTGCCAGAACTGAAGGGTCTGAGTGGCAGGGAGAGGTTGGATAAGCTAGAACTTTTTCTTTGCAGCATAGGAGTGATGGGAGATCTTATAGAAGTGCGTAAGATCATGACAGGTATGGATAGGATGACAGCAATTTATCTTTTTCCCCAGGTTGGAGAATCGAGGACGTGAGGGCATCAATTTAAGGTGAGAGGGGAAAGAATCAAAGGGAACCTGAGGAGCAACGCTTCTGCATAGAAGGTAGTATGCATCTGGAATGAGCTGCGATGGGAAGTGGTAGGGGCAGGTACATTAACAACATTTAAAAGGCATTTGGACAAATACATGGATTGAAAAGGATTAAAAGGCTATCGACCAAGTGCAGGGAAATGGGGTTAGAATGGAAGGACATTTGGCCGGCATGGACCAGTTTGGGTCAAACGTCTGAATCTGTCCTGTAGGACTCGATGACTCTAATTGGACAAACATATGGATAGGAAATTTTTAGAAGAATATGGACCCAGTGGGGAAATGGGCTTAGTGTGGTTGGATATTTTTGTCCACATGGACCAGTTTTGACTGAAGGGCCTTTCTCTGTGTTGTGTGACTCTATGACTACTCATGTTAGGACCATTCTGCTGCAATAGATCTGTAGCCTCTGAGTACTTAGTTAATTACTCTATCAGATTCTCCCTCAAAATTTTCTACTGCAAAGAAAACAATTGGGGGTTATCCAGTCTCTCTTCATAACTGAAATAATCCATCAGGGGCAAAGTCCTTCTGAATCTCCTTTGCACACCCCTCCAGCACAACCGGATCCTTGCGACAAGATGGTAACCATGCTACACACAGTCAGCTGGCCACTCTCTCAACGGCATGGCGTGGACTGGGAAACCCAGAGCAGGGCACTCGCCATGGCATATCGAAGGTACAGGTCTCTGGCAGCAATATGCTGGAGCAGTGGAGAAGGAAAAGCTGAAATCTCTTTAACTGATCATCTTTTATTTTATTCTGTGAGGAGCACTTCTGCACGAGCGTTACATACTTTTCACTATATCGTATCAGGGAAACACGTGATAATACAGGATATTCAAAGCTAAAGTTTGCCATAACCAAAGTTATGTACTGCTCCACGTTACCTGTATACGTTTACAATCTGTCCACCACTAACAAAGGTAAGCATCTTATCTGCAATCGTAGCCATCTTCTTAACTGGCACAGTGGTTAGCACTGCTGCCTCACAGCGCTGGAGACCCGGCTTCAATTCCTGCCTCAGGCGACTCTCTGTGTGGAGTTTGTACATTCTCCCCGTGTCTGCGTGGGTTTCCTCCGGGTGCTCCGGTTTTCTCCCACACTCAGGTGAATTGGTCACGCTAATTTGTCCCTAGTGTTAGGTAAGGGGTAAATGTAGGGGTATGGGTGGTTTGCGCTTCGGCGGGGCGGTGTGGACTTGCTGGGCTGGAGGGCCTGTTTCCACGCTGTAAAGTAATGTAATCTTCACTGTCCTTCAATGCTCATGGAACAAAGGACAAGAAACCAAAGTTCATTTTTGTTCCTCTGAGCTTCCCAAGTTGCTCCCATTTATTGTGTACTCCCTTGCCTTGTTGCTTCTTGTACAGCACTGAACTGGAACTCTGCACATTAAAGGCGATTAACAGAAAATATATTGAGCAATTTGGAATCATATTACTCTTCTGAGAGCACTCGTAGCGCAGGCGATCTGAAATGAGAGCATGATGTCGTTTCACTCTTAAAAATTTCGTTCATCATGCTTGGTCAGGAACACACGCTCCTACATCTTACTAAGTGGTATTATGCAGGCTGGTGTTGTTTCTTAAACATCAGTGTTGTCAGGGTAACTCTGCGATCCAAGTTTGATTCCCTTTAGAACACAGTCACAGCACATGAGAAAATGCCGTACCATCAAAAGATAAACAACAGGTGAACATTAACTCACAGTTTTGTTTCTGAGAATAAACTCAATGCTCGTAATGATGAAACCTCCCTAATTATCTACCAGGAGACTGACGTCGGGTATAAAAGTGAGCACTTTCCCAGGAAGTGCAGTAAATACTCAACTTGTGTGATTGAAATGCATACGATACCGACAGGTCCAGTGTTTGTCATCTATTATCCCATCCTTGCTGCTATCGGAGTTCCAGGTGAATTATCTCATTAATTTCTGACTATGGTAATAATCCAGTATCTGCTGCATTTCATCAGGTGGTGTTTCTTTTCTGTGCATTTCACGGCAGTTGTCTATTTCTCCAGTTTAATTTAAAATGTGTTATAATTCACTGAATCAATTTATTTGATTTCACTGGTATAATGTTTCATTAATTTTAGTGTCACATTTGAACAATAAAGGTGTTAATTCCCCATTTAACCGATGGTTTCTGGTCATAATCTAATGAGGTTCATGCAAAATTAATTTGTCTTCTGGGGTGGGCAAAGTCAGAAGACACACGACACCAGGTTATAGTCCAACAGGTTGACTTGCAATCACAAGCTTTCGGAGGGTCGCTCGACCTGATGAAGGGACTGAGCTCTGAAAGCTGGTGATTTCAAAGGTACCTGTTGGACTAGAACCTGGGATCATGTGACTTCTGACTTTTTCTCGTTTTTGACATTTCACCGCTTTCATTGTACAATTTCTTCATATTGTCTGTGCAATTTCTCACCTGTAATGTTATACTGCCTTCTTGTGTTTGGTAACATTCATTGCTTTTATTGTGTAAATTTCCCGATTTGTAATAACATCATATTGTTGCAGTTATCGCAATGTCTGAACATGTAATATTAATTCTGTCAGTGTGGTTGAATTTAAGGACAACACATTGCAACTGCATCTGCATTATTGATAAATTTCTTATTGGTGAAGTACCAGGAATCTAATATGTTGTGATTGTCAATGAATTGTAGACATGTTGTTCTAGGGTGTAGGTTTGCTCGCTGAGCTGTAGGTTTGATATCCAGACATTTCATTACCTGACTAGGTAACATCATCAGTGGCGACCTCCAAATGAAGTGGAGCTGTTGTCTCCTGATTTCTATATAAAGGTATAAATAGAAATCAGTAGGCAACAGCTTCGTTTCACTTGGAGGTCCCCACTGATGATGTTACCTAGCCAGGTAATGAAGTGTCTGGATATCAAACCTACAGCTCAGCGAGCAAACCTACACCCTAAAACTCAACCTGAGCAATAAACTTTCACAAATCTTGCAGATGTTGTTCTTGCTGAATTATTACCATGTTAAGTATTCAAAACTTGACCAAATTGTAACAGTACAGAATCGTCATGATGTGGAAAGGGACCATTTGACCCAGCAAGCCCCCATTGGCTATTCAAATGAGCATGGTTGCCAAGCGTCAATCTTCGTCTTTTCATCCATATCCTTACATGTCTCTCCTCCCTGCGTATTCATTCAGTTCTGACTTGAATGGAAAAAATGTATTTGCCTTTTTCACATTTCATGGAAATTCATTCCATATCCTAAGATTTCAACTCATCCTTTTTTTTTGCACATCACTTTAAATCTCTGTCCTCTGGTTCTTTTTTACTTTATGAGCAGGAACAGCTCTCTTCACACGCTATTCAATCCACTCGTGATTTTGAAGACCTCAATCAAATCTCCTCTTGGCATTCTTCTGTCCAAGCAAAATAATCCCAATTTCTTTAAATGTATTCTCATAACCTGATGTAAATCAGTAGCTCCCAGCATGACTGAAGTACGTCATGGTTAAGTCTGTAGTTGAAGCTGTCAAGTCATAAATAATGAAGCGAACAAATTTTTCACTGCATCCTGCGCAAATGTTCTCTTCAAAATCAGAAGAATGCTAATTCACTTTGAGTTGTTTTGGGATATTTATGAACAAGGTAAATGGAAACATCTTCAAGACAAAATAGTTAATTAAAAGGACACTCTTATCCAGATTGTGAAGTGTAATCTCATACTTCTTCGTCTCCAAACCTGTGTTGCCTTACTTGCTGTTACCTTGTTCCAGCATTTTCGGCATTTCTGGTTAATGTAATGTCTTAACATGATGTTAGTTTCTGTGTTTCTTTTCTCCATAAAGTTTCTTCAGAATATTTCAATGTTTTTTATTCTGCCAAAATGTTTTATTATAAATCTTTTCAGCTGTAAAAGGCGACCTTACAATTGCTAGTTATGTTGCCGATTTCTAACTACTTAGGTTTAAGTTAAACATTTTTAAGTTAATGCAAAATCCAGGAAACAGGTGATTGTTTCTCAGAGTCAGAATGACTACCATCTGATCCCTGTTATGTTCTCTCCATCTGTTTCTATTGTAGCTAACCTGGCAGTGATTGTGATCTTATCTCGAAGAAGATGCGGTCTCTCCACAAATATCATATATTATCTTGTCTCTATGGCAGCAACAGATCTTCTGGTCGTGGTCACGGTTGTAATATTAAACCGTATTGCTGTGATTTATTTCCAATTCAGTTTCCTGTCTATCACACCAGTATGCAGTGTTCGCAATGCATTAAGTTTTGCAGCCATTGACAGTTCTGTCTGGTTAACGGTCACTTTCACCTTTGATCGATTTGTGGCCATATGTTGTCAAAAGCTGAAATTAAAATATTGCACGAAGAAGGTGGCATCATGGGTTATAGGATCAGTGTGTGCAGTGTCCTTCATGAAAAATATATCAACGTATTTCCATTATAAACCAATATACATAATTGACAAAATACCATGGTTCTGTGCCCTAAAGCCAGAGTATTACACTGCACCGGGGTGGGCTGTATATGACTGGATTCGTTCCATTTTGACTCCGTGTCTTCCTTTCATTCTGATATTACTGCTCAATGTTTTAACTGTCAGGCAGATTTTTGCCGCCAATCGAGCCCGTAGGAGACTCCAGACTCAGGGCAATGGAGAGACTCAGAGTGACCCCGAGATGGAGAAGCGAAGAAAGTCCATTGCTTTACTCTTTGGCATCTCAGGAACATTCATCCTATTATATTTATTATATTTTGTTACAATCTTTTACGTCCGAATTGCGAATATTTCTTATTCCTCTGGGTCTGATAGCGGCAAACCAATATTTATTGTCGAACAAAGTGGATACATGCTTCAGTTATTGAACTCCTGCATCAATCCATTTATTTACGCAGGGACCCAGAGTAAAATCAGAGAGGAGATAAAGAATGGTGTGAAATATCCATTCAGCCTGTTTGCTAAAATATTTAAAAATTCAAAATGAAAGAAACTAACATGATTCATATTGCAGCATACTCTCTTATTATTCCCTTTTAATGCAAACAATTGTTCCATACTGAGTACTTTGAAATCTTGAGCTAATGCTTGTAGAATGTGTAGCGAGTGAAGTCTGTATTATCACGTGTATTTACCTTGTACAGCATTCTGTAAATTCCCAGCTATATTACATGTTGCTCGCTGTATTCCATTTACACTTGGCTGGAGTGCAGTGAATTATGCTGAACTGGCGTGTGGTGATTTCGCGTTCATGTCCTGTGTACATGTTTGGATCTCATACCTTAAAAATGTTTGTAATTGACTTTCGGATGGCACATCCAAAGTTAGTAAAATGATTGCAGCTCTTCAAGCATGCAGCATCGTGGTGCTTTCTTTCCCACTCAATTCCACCAGCCCCAAAAACTTTTCTGGGAGGGTTAAAATCAACTTGGAGAAAGTGAGGACTGCGGATGCTGGAGATCAGGTTCGAGTGTGTGGTGCTGGGATGCTGCCTGACCTGCTGTGTTTTTCCAGCACCACACTCTCGACCCATAAGTTTTTCCAATAAGTGACATCCTCATTTCAAATACAATTGGAATTAATGTTAATCACCATACAGTACATTTGGTGTGCTGTGCCTTGTAGCAAAAAGATGTGATAAATTCAGTGCTGCTGCATGTATCCAGCAGACAGTGACTTCTAATGACACTTCTAAACTGAGTATGACTCATTCTGAGATCAAAACAGGCTCCCATCCTTGGGAACCTGTTTAGAATGAATGGCAGCTGATGACTCAGGATGGGAGCCAGTGAGTAGTGGAGTTCCCCAAGGGTCAGTGTTGGGACCACAATTTTTTGTTTTATGCATTAATGATCTGGGTGAAGGAACTGAGGACATTCTGTTTACATTTGCAGATGGTACAAAGATAGGTGGAGAGGCAGATGGTATTGACGAGGCAGGGAGGCTGCAGAAGGATTGAGACAGGTTAGGAGAGTGGGCAAAGTAGTTTCAGGTGGAATACAGCCTGGGAAGATGTGAGGTCATGCATCTTGGCAGGATGAACAGAGGTGCGGCCTAGTTTCTATATGGGGTTAAAATTCTGAAATCTAAAATACAAAGGACTTGGGACTCCGCGTTCAGGTTTCTCTTTGGGTAAATATGCAGGTGAAGTCAGTAAGTGCAACGTTGTCATCCCTCTCCTTTTTAAAGCTCTGGTCAGACCACATTTAGAGTATCGTGATAGATTTTGGACCCCATACCTCGAGAAGTATGTGTTGGCCCTGGCACGAGTCTTGGGAAGGTTCAAGAAAATGATCCAAGAAATGAAAAGCTTATACATATGAGAAGTGTTTGTGTCTATACTCATTGAAGTTTAGAAGGATAAAGGGGATCTCATTTAAACTTACAGGCCTGGATTGAGTGGATGTTGGGAGGATTTTTCCATTGGCAGGTGAGACTAGGAACTGAGGGCACAGCCTTTGAGTAAAGGGAAGAGCCTTTCGAAAAGAGATGAGGAGAAACTTCTTCAGCCAGAGAGTGGGGAATCTATGGCATTCATTGCAACAGGAAGTTGTGGAGGCCACCTGTGTCTAGTTCAAAGTTGGAAGATTTTTAAAGTCTGAAATTAGGCAGCCAAAGTATATACAAGGTATTGTTTTTGAGGGGATGAATATTTATCACCCAAATAAATAAAATGGAGCAACTCCCGCTCCCTGGTTCTGGAACGTTTTCTGTAATGTATTTGGGCCGCAGTAAACCTTGGGTTTCTGAAACCAATACATATTGCGGTCGCCTGTACTGTTATACCATTGCAGGTAAAAGATGCTCTCCAACACATCTCGTCCACATCCTGCACCTCTGCCCTCAGACCCCACCCCTCCAACCATAACAAGGACAGAACACCTTCCACCCTACCAACCTTCGCATAAACCAAATCATCTGCCGACATTTCCGCCACCTCCAAAAATACCCCATCACCAGGGATATATTTCCCTCCCCACCCCTTTCTGCCTTCCGCAAAGACTGTTCCCTCCATGACTACCTGGTCAGGTCCATGCCCCCCTACAACTTTTTTTTAACAAACAGCATTGAAAGCCCGGCAGAGCACAGGCTCACTCAGAAAAATTGAGAACAGTGGTAGATACCACAGAAAGAAAGTTTACATTCAACTTATGCATGTATGAGGCAGTGCTTCTACATTTAGTGTCACTGTAATATAATGTAGTGACCTGGAACAATGAACAGAATGTCTCCATGGGGCATAATGGTAATGTCAGGAGAAAAGGAATCCAGAAATTTCTGTAAAAGCTTACAGAACATGAATACAAAGACAGCTGATTACATTACAAATTATAGGTAATTCTGTATGTCTCGTTATATAACATACATGTTGTGCATCCAGCAATTCTAACTGTTCCATACAAGAATTGTTCCTGACATAGGAATGTTGGAAATATTGACAAAAATATTGGAAATAGAAAATGATCCTTGTATTGTCTACATTCAGATCATCAGTCTTGCAGGGGGTTGGCGATTCCTGGAAGAGGTTCCCCATGTCTCAGAAAGCTTTTCTAGTGCAGTCTCCAGGGCTTACAGAAGCTCCTGTTTTTCTGCAGAAATGGCCCTCTTTGATTGGCTGCTGTTAGCCTGTGACACTGCTATCATCACCTCTTTGTGTATGGCCAATCCTGGCTCAGAGGCACATGACTTGATTGACATCACTGGTTCCATCTGGTCCGGCTTCGTATTCAGAGGTCCTCTACTTGCTGCTGTTGTGTGGTGATCAGCTGCTCCACATGTCTCCTCCACACCATTTAGAACATAGACTACGGAACAGTACAAGCCTTTTGGTCTTCGATGTTATGCCGACCTTTTATCCTACTCAAAGATCAAACTAACCAACACACCCTTCATTATCTATCATCCATGTGTCTACCCAAGAGTCACTTAATGTCCCTAATGTATCTGACTCTACTACCACTGCTGGCAGTGCATTCCGCACACCCACCACTCTCTGTTTAAAGAGCTGATCTCTGACATCTCCCCTAAACCTTCCTCCAAAAACCTTAAACTGATGCCTCTCATGATAGCCAATTCTGCCCTGGGAAAAAGTCTCTCGCTATCCACTGTTTCTATGCCTCTCACATCTTGTACACGTCTATCATGTCACCTCTTATCCTTCTTGATTCCAATGAGAGAAGACCCAGCTCTCTCAACCTTTCTTCATAAGACATGCTGTCCAGTCCAGGCAGCATCCTGGTAAATCTCCTCTGCACCCTTTCTAAAGCTTCCACATCCTATCTGTAATGGAGGATACCAGCACTGACCACAATGTTCCAAGTGTGGCCTAACCAGGGCTTTATAAAGCTGCACCATAACCTCTCAGCTCTTAAACTCAATGCCCCTGCGAATGAAAGCCAACACACCATATATGTTCTTAACATCCCTATTCAAGTTGGGTGACAACTTTGAGGGATATGTGGACATGTGTCCCAAGATCCCTCTCTTCCTCCACACTGCCAAGAATTCTGCCTTTAACCCTGTAATCTGCGTTCAACGTTGACCTTCCAAAGTGAATCACTTCACACTTTTCAGGGTTGAACTCCGTCTGCCACTTCTCAGCCCAGGATTTCTTCCTCATCTGCTCTAAAAGTTCTGATTCAGCTACTCCACCACTGGGATCCATTTGTCAACAAATATATAATTCCAGGCAAAAACACTCTCTCGTTTTTGGAATATAGTTGACAATGAGTTCCCGCCCTTCTGACCAGCAGCCATTCTCGATCTCACTCAATCACCTCTCTGGTCTCTGCTGGGTGTGGTTGTCAGCTGACACCAGCAACTGTGCATCTTCGCATGTGCCATGTTCCTGTAATTGCTGAGGAACTTTTTGAATTGCCATGCTAGCGAACCCTTCCTTTGAGAGGCCTTAAAAGCTTCTTCAAGGTTTATGCAAATTTATCCAACTGGCCATTTGTTGCAGGATGATAGGGAGCTGACCTCAATTGTCTGACTCAGTGAGTCTTCAGTTACTCCTTGAAAGTTGAACCAGAATCTGTAGATTGTTGGAACTCATGAATTGTCTTGAGCTCCTGAACTTGGCAGATATTTCTTGCAGTTGGTGCACCATTGCTTCCGCTGATACTGACCTCATGGCTGCCACCTCCAGACAACTGGAATGAGTATTTTGCGACCACAATTAACATCTGTCCTTCTACTGGTCCTGCAAAATCGACACAAATCCACTGCCATGGTGATTGAGACCATTCCCATTGGTGAAGCGATGACAGTGGCAGCAGCTTCCTTACTAATGCGCAAAATTGGCATTACCCCATTTTCTCCTCAAGTCTTGGACTCCATTGTCTGCCAGGAAAAGGGGCTCCTGGCCATTTCGGAGGTGCCCTTGGGTACACTTGTTCCAGCACCAATCCTCTTAATTGGGAAGGGATAACAACTCTTATTCCACGCATTATCTGATATGGACAATTCCCACCTACTGGATAGGTAAGGGTTTAATTCTGGGTGGTTTCTATGAAAAGTCCTTCCTCCCAGGAAAAAGCCCATTGCTACTTCAATACCTGATCATTCTGAATAGCGTTCTACACCTGACTCACAAACACCAGTACCTTGTCTTCTGAGCAACGGTGCACAATTTTGTAAGTTGCAGATGAGAACGTTTTCTGGCAGTGCTAACCTTGACAAAGCATCTGCCTTGCCAGTCTTCTCTAACTGTTGGTTCCTGATCTCACATGAAGTAGGCTGACAGAACCAGTGCCCATCCCTGCAGGTGTGCTGCTGCCATTAACAGTATTCCTATGTATGGGTCAAAAATGAAGGTTAGTGGCCTGTGGTCTGTCAGCAGCCTGCCATAAAGGACATGACTATACAGCTTAACACTTCCTAATCCTTCCTTTCCCACTTGGTCATAATTATCCTCTATCATCAGTGATGTTGATGTGAATACAATGGGCCTTTCCTCTCCATTCAGCAAGGTGTGTGACAGGACAGTGCCAACCCCATAGGGCGACACATCACATGTCAACTTCAGGGGCAACGTTGGGTCGAAATGAAGCAACACTGCTTCCCCTCTCAGTGAGCTCCTTCACATTCCTACGTCCATTTCGATACAGCTACCATTTACCCAGAAACTGATGCAGGGTTGCCAAATCAGGCAGGAATTCGCCACAGTAACTACAAGTCACTGGAGCAATCCCAACTTTCACTCGTAAAGGCACCTTGATGACAACTTCCATTTTCTTCAGCACTTTGTGCAGTCCATCACCATCAGTTTATTGCCAGATACTTGATGACATCATTTAAAGGAAAACTCACATTTCTCCCATTTTACTTGGAGGCCATGCTTCTGCAACCTTTTCAGGGTTTCTTATACATTGTTCAAATTATTATTTTCAGACAACCCAATAACGAAACTTTCAGCCAAATAATGCTGGACACCCTACTGTTCACTCACAATTTGTCCTATTACCTTCTCAAACAGACATGGTGCTGACATAATGCCAAATGGAAGTTGCTTGCAGCAGAACTGTCCCCTGGGTGTCACTGTCATCAGTGGTGGCTGGGACTCCTTCATGACTCCCAGCTGTGATCAGGAATATGACAGATCCATTTTTGAGGATTCCTTTTCCCCAACCAGTCCACGGAAGAGGTCCTCAATGAGTGGAAGTGGGAATTGATCCTCACACAGGCCTGAGTTGACTCTGAACAGAAAAGATGCCACAAGTCCTCACTGTGCCTTCTGTGTTGAAGAAAGGAATGATTGGAGTGACCCAGCTATTGGTGGTTCCTGGTTCCAATGCTCCCATCTTTACCAGTCATTCCAGTTCTGCCTTCCACTTTGGACGGATTGCATAAAGTACTGTTCACACCTTCAGATTCATTGGATAAGCCTCCTGCCTCAACTGATGTTTGATTTCTACTCCTTCCTTTTGACCCAGGGTTCCTTTGAAGTCATCTTAATACCTGTTAAAGACCTATTGTGAATTTGTTTTGAGACTGGTCTATTAACCACGGAATGGGACTATTTAGCGCTGATCATTTGGCCCCGCCGTTTTGCCTCTAAACTGTTTTGGCGCTCATTACTTTGGCGCTGGGCTGTTTTGGCACCAATACATTTAGGTAGCCATCGTGTGAAAATTTTGGTTTGTCTTTCTTGCTTAGAATGTTTTCAGCCATTTCTGGTATGGGCTCTACAAGAAAATAGAAAGAAAATTGTATTAAGTATCATCAAGGCAGTAGATGACTATTAACAATTGTTCAATGAGAAAATGATTACAAAACGAGATTTGAATCTACAGCAGGTCGTTACAGCTTTGACTATCATCTCTTGCTAGTTGAGAAAATTACATCGGGTTGTTAGTCATCCTCTCTTCTTTAACCAAACAAGACTTTTTTAATTCTGAATTGGCGCCAAAACAGCTCAGCGCCAAAGTAATGAGCGCTAAAACAGTTTAGAGCCAAAACGGTGGGGCCAAATGATCGGTGCCAAAAGGGCAGTGCCAAAACGCACCCGACCCTATTAACCATGCCCCAAATTAACTTAAATTTGTGTAACCAGGAGTGTCTAAAGATCATGACATACTGTTCCCTCAGCTGTATTTTAACCAGTATGTAAACCTTTAGCAGCACCAGTTGTTCTGGATATGTTTGTGAAGTAATGTTGGCAGGCTTCCATGGCACTCCTCTGAACTGTTTCCTATAAATCCGTTCGGGATTCAGAGACAACACTACACATGAATTCACTGCCATTTGAACTTGCTTCTCTTATATTTTGTGAAGAATCCAGAAACGATTAGTTTCACCACGTCCCGACAGGATGTTTAAGCAAAACTCTACTGAGTATGGACCTTTAATCTCTCCGGTGGGCCTGACTGATTCTTCCTCACTCCCGAGCTGGCAGCACGTGCCTTATGCATTGCCCTCTGAATTGTCTACTTGAGAGGCCCATTCCCTGGCTTGAGTTATAATGGGCAAATTCTGGCAAAAGTGCCCACTCGTTCACACCTGCAGCCCCGAGATTCTCGACTCCAACACATTGACTCTTCGTGGCCACACTTGACATGTTGTCGGCACACACTCGGCTGAGTATCTGCAACTTGATGCACTCAGGCATCGTCACTTAACTGGGTTACTTCTCTGGTGGTCACCTTTATCGAGGGAGAAATTTCAAAAGCTGCCTTTGGTCTCTTCCTGAAAGTAGTTTCCATTGGAATGTTTCTTGTCTGAGGACATAAACCGAAGAGTGTCTCAAAGCACTTTGTTCTCCATTACATAAACATTAAAATGTTCAGGGTATAGCATCCAACGATCTATCTTTTCATCAAATGGTTCCATCGCTACAAATTGGGACCCCTTTTGTTTTCCCATCACTGGGAATTTTCCTTGCCACTAGACTAAAGACCATAAGACCATAAGACATAGGAGTGGAAGTAAGGCCATTCGGCCCATCGAGTCCACTCCGCCATTCAATCATGGCTGATGGGCACTCAAACTCCACTTACCCGCATTCTCTCCGTAGCCCTTCATTCCCCGAGACAACAAGAATCTATCAATCTCTGCCTTGAAGACATTTAGCGTCCCGGCCTCCACTGCACTCTGTGGCAATGAATTCCACAGGCCTACCACTCTCTGGCTGAAGAAATGTCTCCGCATTTCTGTTCTGAATTTACCCCCTCTAATTCTAAGGCTGTGTCCATGGGTCCTAGTCTCCTCACCTAACGGAAAAAATTTCCTAGCATCCACCCTTTCCAAGCCATCTCTATTAAGTCTCCCTTTAATCTTCTAAACTCCAATGAATACAATCCCAGGATCCTCAGCCGTTCCTCATATGTTAGACCTACCATTCCAGGGATCATCCATGTGAATCTCCACTGGACACGTTCCAGTGCCGGTATGTCCTTCCTGAGGTGTGGGGACCAAAACTGGACACAGTACTCCAAATGGGGCCTAACCAGAGCTTTATAAATTCTCAGTAGCACAACGGTGCTTTTATATTCCCTCTTGAGATAAGTGACAACATTGCATTCGCTTTCTTAATCACGGACTCAACCTGCATGTTGACCTTTAGAGAATCCTTGACTAGCACTCCCAGATCCCTTTGTACTTTGGCTTTACGAATTTTCTCACTGTTTAGAAAGTAGTATGTGCTTTTATTCTTTTTGACAAAGTGCAAGACCTCGCATTTGTTCACGTTGAATTCCATCAGCCATTTCCTGGACCACTCTCCCGAACTGTCTAGATCCTTCTGCAGCATCCCCACTTCCTCAGTACCACCTGCCTGTCCACCTAACTTCGTACCATCTGCAAACTTTGCTAGAATTTCCCCAGTCCCTTCATCCAAATCATTAATATATAATGCGAACAGCTGTGGCCCCAACACTGATCCCTCGTCACCGGCTGCCATTCTGAAAAAGAACCTTTTATCCCAACTCTCTGCCTTCTGTTAGACAGCCAATCCTTAATCCATCCTAGTAGCTCACCTTGAACACCATGGGCCCTCACCTTGCTCAGCAGACTCCCTTGTGGCACCTTATCAAAGGCCTTTTGGAAGTCCAGATAGACCACATCCACTGGGTTTCCCTGGTTGTACCTACTTGTCACCTCTTCAAAGAATACCAACAGGTTTGTCAGACATGACCTCCACTTACTAAATCCATGTTGACTTGTTCTAATCAGACTCTGCTCTTCTAAGAATTTAGAAACCTCATCCTTAATGATGGATTCTAGAATTTTACCAACAACCGATGTTAGGCTAATTGGCCTATAATTTTCCATCTTTTGTCTTGATCCTTTCTTGAACAATGGGGTTACAACAGCGATCTTCCAATCATCTGGGACTTTCCGTGACTCCAGTGACTCTTGAAAGATCTCAACCAATGCCTCCGCTATTTCCTCAGCCACCTCTCTCAGAACTCTAGGATGTATCCCATCGGGGCCAAGGAGATTTATCAATTTTAAGACTTTTTAGCTTTTCTAGCACTATCTCTTTTGTAATGACAACCATACTCAACTCAGCCTCCTGACTCCCTTTAATTGTTGGGATATTACTCATGTCTTCCACTGTGAAAACTGACGCAAAGTACTTGTTCAGTTCTCCTGCTATTTCCTTATCTCCCATCACTAGGCTTCCAGTGTCAGTTTGAAAAGTAGCCATTAGCAGCCTAATGTCCTGAATGGAGATTCCTGTGTCTGTTACTGCCTCACCGACTCTGCTGGCATATCGTCCTTCCCTGATATCGACTGCAGACTGAGTCCCCTTGCAGTTGCACTCCATTATGACTTTGGTAAGTTCCTGGGTTTGCATTCCCCTCTTCAGCCGTCGGCGATGGCCCGTGTCTCCTCAGAACAGCCACTATCGACCCAGTCCATATTCATGCAATTAATCCTTGGAGCCAACTGCAATATAAGTCCCCTCGCAATCACTTCCTTGAAATCTTTACAATCTTACAATTGTAATCTCATGTTACAATCCTGCGTTATTACCAAAGTTCTGGAGGTCGTCTTTGCTCCTGCCAAACAAACCATACATTCAGATTTTGTGGGCCATACTGCATTCTCGTCGCCAGTTATTATATTTGTGGTTCACACAGAACCATAAGTAGAACACAAAGTAGGCAGAAGATCTCTCATGCCTGCAATCAGTATTAGACTTCACCTCGCTCCCATGTCCAGGTCACCTGATTCACTCTCTTAAAACGGCAACAAACATCCAGCCCCATATATAGCAAAACCTAATCTGTCTTGAAAAATGCAGGATTAATCCAATCCAGCAATTTTCATCCAATCAGATTATTCTCGATAATGAGTTACTCTCAATCATGATCTGTGTTATGAACAGTGCTATCAAGCAGTACCTGCTCATCAATATCTGCTCAGTGGAAATGAATGAAGCTGTAGAAATCTGCATTCATCCCTTGTGGTTGGAGGGTTCCTAGGCGGAAGATGAGACGCTCTTCCTCCAGGCGTCGTGTTGCCTTGGTCTGGTGATGCAGGAGGCCAAGGACCAGCATGTCCCTGGTGGAGTGGGAGGGAGAGTTAAAGTGTTCAGCAACGGGGTGGTTGGGTTGGTTGGTGCGGGTGTCCCAGAGGTGTTCTCTGAAACGTTCTGCAAGTAGGTGCCTGTCTCCCCAATGTATAGGAGGCCACATCGGGTGCAGCGGATGCAGTAAATAATGTGTGTGAACGTGCAAGTGAATTTCTGATGGATATAGAAGGATCCCTTGGGGCCTTGGAGGGAAGTGAGGAGGGAGGTGTGGGCACAAGTTTTGCATTTCTTGCGGTTGCAGGGGAAGGTGCCGGGAGTGGAGGTTGGGTTGGTGGGGGGGGGGGGGTGGATCTGATGAGGGAGTCATGGAGGGAGTGGTCTTTCTGGAACGCTGATAGGGGTGGGGAGGGAAATATATCCTAGGTGGTGGGGTCCATTTGGAGGTGGTGGAAATGACGAAGGATGATACGATGTATCTGGAGGTTAGTGGGGTTTGTAAACAAAAACAGAATAGAAGAGTGTTACTTAAATGCAGGTAAAAGTTTGGAAGTGTTGATACACAAAGCACTCCAGTGTTTTTGTACACCAGTCACTGAAAGCAGACAGACACGTGCATTGAGCAAGAGGAAGGCAAATGGTAGATTGGTCTTCATTGCAAGAGTAAAAAGCCATATGTCACCAGGTGATAGTCTGAAAGGTTTATTTGGAAGTACAGGCTTTCGGAGTGCTGCTCCTTCGTCAGCTAGCAACCTGAGGAAGGAGCAGCACTCAGAAAGCTGGTACTTCCCAATAAACCTGTTGGACGATTACCTGGTTTTGTGTGGTTTTTAACTAAATCATTAAGATGAGGAAACATTTATTCATGAAAAGAGAATTGAACTTATAGAGGTCCCTACCATGGAAATCTGTGGAGATCAAGTTACTGAATATATTTACAGAAAGTGGCAGGTAAAGGCATCAAGCTACATGGGGAGAAAGCGAGAATGTAGAATGTGATTGAGGATCAGCTCTGATTATATTGAATGGCAGAAAAGGCTCAAAGAGTCGCTAGTGCTTCAAGCTTAAAATTTCAGTGTTTCAGGATATTACTGATATCACCGTTTGTCCTATGGGAATGCAAGATGCTTCTAAATAGCATTTATGTCCCTTGGTAGTGTCTGGTTAAAACTTGGCATGTTTATCTCCGACCCTGGTTTGACTCCAGTTCAGATAATGAATCATTGCTCATTTAAGAACTGTTCAAATCGCTGAAAATATTGGAGGGCTCTATGCATCGAGCCAATTATACTGGCTCCAAGTACCATTACGGATGTATGCAATGTATGGAACATGGATATTCCAGGAGTGATGCAGCTGGTCAAACCACTCAGTTTTAAACAGAACAGATTCACAAGAGTATCACATGAAACACAAACAAAAGAGAACAGAGTACAGAATAACCCAACCAAGCAGACTTTACTAATATAATGATGCTGTTACAAATACTTGCAACAATGCCCATAAACACCGCTTGACACAAAAGGCAAAATCAAATACATGGTCTTGGCGGAGAGATGTCAGAGAGAGGAGGGTCAGCGTGGACCTACTTCTTTGGGTCCAGCAGTTTTTAAACACTATTGCTAGAGTCATGGAGCCATAGAGATGTACAGCATGGAACCAGACCTTTTGGTCCCTGCCAGCACCCGGTCCATAGCCTTCCAAACTCTTCCTATTCATATACCTATCCAAATGCCTTTTAAATGTTGCAATTGAACCAGCCACCTCCACTTCCTCTGGCAGCTCATTCCATACACGTACAATCCTCTGCGTGAAAAAGTTGCCCTCTTAGGTCTCTTTTATATCTTTTCCCTCTCCCCCGAAACCTATGCCCTCTCGTTCTGGACTCCATGACACCAGGGAAAAGACTTTGTCTATTTATCCTATCCATGACCCTCATAGTTTTGTAAACCTCTATAAGATCACCCCCTCAGCCTCCAACACTCCAGGGAAAATAGCCCCAGCCTGTTCAGCCTCTCCCTGTAACTCAAATCCTCCAGCCCTGGCAACATCCTTGTAAATCTTTTCTGAACCCTTTCAAGTTTCACCTTTTTCCGATAGGAAGGAGACCAGAATTGCACGTAATATTCCAACCAATGTCCTGTACAGCCGCAACACGACCTCCCAACCAGCACTCTGACCAATAAAGGAAAGCATACCAAACGCCTTCTACACTATCCTATCTACCTGTGACTCCACTGTCAAGGAGCTATGAACCTGCACTCCAAGGTGTCTTTGTCCAGCAAGACTCTCTGGGACCTTACCATTAAGTGTATAAGTCCTGCTAAGATTTACTTTCCCAAAATGCAGCACCTCGCATTTATCTCCCACAGCTACCTAGGTTACACCTCCTCCCACCCTGCCCCCTGTTAAAACACCATACCATATCCCCAATTCCTACGCCTTCGCTGCACCTGATCCCAGGAGGACCAATTCCAACACCGAACAACCCAGATGGCCTCCTTCTTCAAAGACCGCAATTTCCCCTCAGACGTGGTTGACGATGCTCTCCACCGCATCTCCTCTACTTCCTGCTCCTCCGCCCTTGAACCCCGCCCCTCCAATCGCCACCAGGACAGAACCCAACTGGTACTCACCTACCACCCCACCAACTTTATAACTTCACATTTGCTACGTTGTACTTCACACATTCACACATTCTTTGTCCACTCACTTGACGTGTCTGAATCACCTGTTACCTATTTACCTCCCTACAACTCACAGCCACACTGGTTTGTGTTGTCAGCGAAGTCGGGAATGTGACATTTGCTTCCCTCAGCCCGATCATTTATATATGTCGGGAATAACTTGGATCAAAATACTGATCCTTCTGGTACCCTACTAGTCACTGCCTGGCACTGTGGCAGAGTGGATTGTTGACAGAGTGGTTGGCACTGCTACCTCAAAGAATCAGGGACTGGGGTTCAATTCCAGCTCTGTGTGGAGCTTGCACACACTCTGTGTCTGTGTGGGTTTTTTCTGGGTGATCTGGTTTCCTCCCACAAAGATGTGGAAATTAAATGCCACGCTAAATGGCCCTGTAGAATGCAGCGATGTGCAGGCTAGGTAGTTTAACTGCACTAAATGTTGGGTTATGGGGCAAGTATGGGATACTCTTCACAAGTGTCAGTGCAGATTCGATATGCCTCTACCTGCACTGTTGGGCTCTTGAAGACAGAAACAGGGGAATATATAATGGGGAGCAAAGAAATGGCAGAAGAATTGAATTGTTACTTCAGATCTGTGTTCACTGGGGAAGACACAAGCAATCTCCCTGAGGTAACAGTGGCTGAAGGACCTGCACTTGAGGGAATTTATATTTTTCAGGAATTGGTGTTGGAGAGACTGTTAGATCTGAAGGTTGATAAGTCCCCGGGGCCTGATGGTCTACATCCCAGGGTACTGAAGGAGGTGGCTCGAGAAACCGTGGATGTGTTCGTGATCATTTTCCAGAGTTTGATAGATTTGGGATCAGTTCCTGTGGATTGGAGGGTGGCTAATGTTGTACCACTTTTTAAGAAAGGTGGGAGAGAGAAAGCAGGAAATTATAGACCAGTTAGTCTGACCTCAGTGGTGGGAAAGATGCTGGAATCTATTATAAAGGATGAAATTATGACACATCTGGATAGTAGTAACAGGATAGGTCAGAGTCAGCATGGATTTATGAAGGGGCAATCATACTTGACTAATCTTCCGGAATTCTTTGAGGATGTAACTCTGAAGATGGATGAGGGAGATCCAGTAGATGTAGTGTACCTGGACTTTCAGAAAGCTTTCGATAAAGTCCCACATAGGAGGTTAGTGAGCAAAATTAGAGTGCATGGTATTGGGGGCAAAGTACTAACTTGGATTGAAAGTTGGTTGGCTGACAGGAAACAAAGGGTAGTGATAAACGGCTCCATTTCGGAATGTCAGGCAGTGACCAGTGGGGTACCGCAGGGATCAGTGCTGGGACCACAGCTTTTTACAATATACGTTAATGATATAGAAGATGGAATTAGTAATAACATTAGCAAATTTACTGATGATACTAAGCTGGGTGGCAGGGTGAAATGTGATGGGGATGTTAGGAGATTACAGGGTGACCTGGACAGGTTAGGTGAGTGGTCAGA
This sequence comes from Chiloscyllium punctatum, assembly GCF_047496795.1. NCBI lineage: Eukaryota > Metazoa > Chordata > Chondrichthyes > Orectolobiformes > Hemiscylliidae > Chiloscyllium > Chiloscyllium punctatum. Next base: position 67,206,175 of record NC_092756.1, on the reverse strand, counting down.
TGCATGGCAGATGCAGTTTAATGTGGATAAATGTATGGTTATCCACTTTGGTGGCAAGAACAGGAAGGCAGATTACTACCTAAATGGAGTCAAGTTAGGTAAAGGGGCAGTACAAAGAGATCTGGGTGTTCCTGTAAACCAGTCACTGAAGGTAAACATGCAGGTACAGCAGGTAATGAAGAAGCTAATAGCATGCTGGCCTTCATAACAAGAGGGATTGAGTATAGAAGCAAAGAGGTTCTTCTGCAGCTGGCCCTGATGAGACCACACTGGAGTACTGTGTGCAGTTCTGGTCTCCAAATTTGAGGAAAGATATTCTGGCTGTTGAGGGAGTGCAGCGTAGGTTCACAAGGTCAATTCCTGGAATGGCGGGATTACCTTACACGGAAAGACTGGAGTGACTGGGCTTGTATACCCTTGCGTTTAGAAGACTGAGAGGGGCTATGATTGAGACATATAAGACTATTAAAGTATTGGATACTCTGGAGGCAGGAAACATGTTTCCGTTGATGGGTGAGTGCTGAAACAGAGGACACAACATAAATATATGGACAGAGATGAGGAGAAACTTCTTCACCCAGAGAGTGGTGGCTGTGTGGAATGCTCTGCCCCAGAGGGCAGTCGAGGCCCAGTCTCTGGATTCATTTAAGAAAGAGTTGGATAGAGTTCTCAAGGATTGTGGAATCAAGGGTTATGGAGATAAAGCAGGAACAGGATACTGATTAAGGATGATCAGCCATGATCATATTGAATGGTGGTGCAGGCTCGAAGGGCAGAATGACCTACTCCTGCACCTATTGTCTATTGTCTATAAGTAGTTTGACAAGCTACATCACTCCTGAAATACCTACATCACACCTTCTTGTAAAAGGAGAAAAAATTAGAATGACCTGCATAAACTATTTTAAGGATGTCTGGCCTGATCCATAACAAGAGGCTCTTCAGCCCATTGTGTATGTACTGCCAAAGTATGCTTGACGTATACCTGACGTACTTCCTGCACTGATGTCAAAGCCTTGAAAGACATGAAGTGTACTGATTGAAGTATGTTTTAAAGATTGTGAGGTTTCCTGACTCAGCTCTCCTCCTTGGCAGTAGTTTCAGATGTCCATTGTACTGTGGCATTTGAAATCCCCTCTGAAGCTATTGCCATTCAGTTTCAACTTCACATAATTGTTGGTCTTCAATTAAGAATCACAGCTACATTCTACTTACCCTATCCATTTTCCTTATAAGCTTTTAGCAGGTTCACAGAATCATTTGGTATAGACAAAGTACTTTAACCCATCGAGTCTGGCCCACCACAAATATATGACCACCCACAGTAGGACCATTCAGCCACATGAGATCTACAGCCCCATGTTCTCGCTCAATTACTTTATCAGGGTTTCCCTCAAAATGTTCTGCTCCAAAAACAACAACTCGAGATTATCCAGCCCCTCTTCACAGCTGAAATAATTGATCAATGGCAAAGTCCTTCTGAATCTCCTTTGCACCCCCTCCAACACAATCCTCTCTCACTATAATGCTGCACAGAGTAAGCTGGACAATCTCTCGACGGCATGGCATAGGCTGAGAACCCCGGAGCAGGACACTCTCACAGCATGATGTAGGCTGGGAAGCCTGGATTGGGACACTCTCTCACAGCATGGTATAGGCTGGGAAGCCTGGATTGGGACACTCTCTCACAGCGTGGTGTAGACTGGAAACCCCGGAGTGGGACACTCTCTCACAGTATGGTGTAGACTGGAACCCTGGAGTGGGACACTCTCTCACAGCATGGTGTAGGCTGGGAACCCCGGAGTGGGACACTCTCTCACAGCATGGTGTAGGCTGGGAAGCCTGGATTGGGACACTCTCTCATAGCGTGGTATAGGCTGGGAATCCTGGATTGGGACACTCTCTCACAGCGTGGTGTAGACTGGAAACCCCGGAGTGGGACACTCTCTCACAGTATGGTGTAGACTGGAACCCTGGAGTGGGACACTCTCTCACAGCATGGTATAGACTGGGAACCCCGGAGTGGGACACTCTCTCACAGCATGGTGTAGGCTGGGAAGCCCGGAGTGGGACACTCTCTCACAGCGTGGTGTAGACTGGGAAGCCCGGAGTGGGACACTCTCTCACAGCGTGATGTAGACTGGGATCTCTGGAGTGGGACACTCTCTCACAGCGTGGTGTAGACTGGGATCTCTGGAGTGGGACACTCTCTCACAGCGTGGTGTAGACTGGGATCTCTGGAGTGGGACACTCTCTCAAAGCATGTTGTAGACTGGGAAGCAGAGACGTGACACTCTGGTCGCATGACATGAGCTGGGAAGTCCGGAGTGGGACATTCATGCTGTCGCAATTGAGAAGGAAATGTTTAAGTTATTTCTTTAAGTTATCATTTTTTATTTTATTCTGTGAATGGTTTTATTTTATTCTGGGAAGCCTGGAGTGGGACACTCTCTCACAGTGTGGTATAGGCTGGGAAGCCTGGAGTGGGACACTCTCTCACAGTGTGGTGTTGGTTGGGGAGCAAGGACAGGGCACTCTGATGGTATGGCATGGGCTGGGAAGTTGAGAACAGGACTTTGGTAATGACATGCTGTCGCAGTTAAGAAGGAAATGTTTAAGTTATTTCTTTAAGTTATCATTTTTTATTTTATTCTGTGAATGGTGCTGATGTGTGAAAGATGTAACACGTGGTTTGCTGTATTTTATGTTGAAAGGATATTCAGTGCTACAGTTTGCTATAACCAAAGTTATGTTCTGCTCCACATTATCTCCATGCGTTTACAATCTGTTGACCAAAGGTAAGCATCTCATATGCCATGTCAACAACCCTCTTAAACAGCCCTTCCACGTTCAAGAAACCAAATATCTTTTTTTTTCCCTCTGAGCTAAGTTATTGCCATCCATTGAGTGCTCCCTTGTCTTGTTGCTTGTTCCAACGTGCACTGAACCGGAACTCTGCACGGGAAAGGTTATCGACAGCAAATATGTTGGACAATTTGGAATCATATTACTGTTTGGTGAGCAAGTATAGTACAGACTATCAGAAATGAGAATATGACCTAGTTTCATCATGCGTGGTCAGGAACACACGCTCCTACATCTCACTAAGTGGTGAGATTATGCAGGCTGCTGTTGGTTCTTAAACATAACTCTGGTCAGGATAACTCTGCGATCCACATTTGTTGACCTTCGGAACACACACCACATGAGAAAAAGTTGCTCTTTCAAAAGATAAGCAACAGGTGAACATTAGCTCACAACTTTGTTTCTGAGAATAACCTCAATGCCCGTAAAGATGAAACCTCCCTAATTAACTCCCAGGAGACTGACATCAGGTATAAATGTGAGCACTTTCCCGGGAAGTGCAGTAAACACGCAAATCTTGTGATTAAAATGCATGAGAAACCACTAGGTCCAGTGTTTGCCATTTATTATCCCATCCTTGCTGCTATCGGAGTTCCAGGTGAATTATCTCGTTAATTTCTGACTATGGTAATCATCCAGTATCTGCTACAAGACGCATTTCATCAGTGATATGTTTTTTTTCTGTACGTTTTCCGGCAGTTTTGTTTTTCTCTAGTTTAATTTTAAAAGGTGTTATAATTCACTGAATTTATGTATTTGATTTCACTGGTATAATTTTTCATTAGTTTTAATGTCAAATTTGAACAACAAAGGTGTTAATTCCCCATTTTATCCGATGGTTTCTGGTGATAATCTCATGATGTTCATACAAATTAATTTGTCTTTATTTTTGATGTGGAGATACCGGTGTTGGACTGGGGTGGGCAAAGTCAGAAGACACACGACACCAGGTTATAGTCAAACAGGTTGACTTGCAATCACAAGGTTTCGGAGGGTTGCTCAACCTGATAAAGGGACTGCGCTCTGAAAGCTGGTGATTTCAAATGTACCTGTTGGACTAGAACCTGGTATCGTGTGACTTCTGACTTGCTTTATTTTTGACATTTCACCACGTTCATTGCACATTTTCTTCATATAGTCTGTACAATTTGTCACCTGTAAAGGTATACTGTCGTCTTGTGTCAGATTACATTTATTGCTTTAATTGCAATTTCCCAATTTGTAATAACATAATATAGGCGTAATTCTAGTGTAAGATTAATTCTGTCAGTGTGGTTGAATTTGAGGACTACATCACAGAGTAAATGCAAATGCATTTACGTTATTGATAAAGTTGTTTTCGGTGAAATACCAGGAATTAAATTTGTTGTGATTGTCGTTGAATTGTAGACAGATACTGTTTTTGCTGAATTGTCACCGTGTGGGTGAAATTTCATCATGTAATTTTCTCTGTGGCTGAAATGTGATATCGCATTCAGGTTGCACATGTAAATCTGTTTTGCAGTTGCTTTTGACAGTTAGAGAACAATTTTTTTCAAATGATTCGTTAATTGGACAAGATGTGTACTTGAATAACTTATGGAATGAATTTCGTGAAATTACTTCTTTGAAGGACAATGTTAGGTATTCAAAACTTGACGGAATCTTAACAGAACAGAATCGCTATGATGTGGAAAGGGAGCCCCCACTGACTGATCAAACAAGCATGGTCGCCTGTCACTTCTATCCGTATATTCATTCAGTGCTGTCTTGAATGGAAAAAATCATCTGCCCTTTTCACATTTCATGGAAATTCATTCCATATCCTTGCATTTCAACTCATCCCTGTATTTTTTTGCCCATCAGTTCCTTTTACATTATGAGCAGGAACAGCTTCTCCCTATATACTCTATTCAATCCATTTTTGATTTTGAAACTGCAACCAAATCTCATCTTGGCATTCTTCTGTCCAAGCAAAATAATCCCAACTTCTTTCAGTGTATTCTCATAACCTGATGCAACTCAATGGCTCCCAGCATGGCAGAAGGTATGTCATGGTTAAGATTAAACTGGCACTGGAAAAGCATAGCAGGTCAGGCAGCATCCGAGGAGCAGGAAAATCGATGTTTCGGGCAAAAGCCCTTCATCAGGAATGAGACTGGGAGCCTCCAGGTAGAGAGATAAATGGGAGGGGGTGGGATCATTGAGAACTTAGCTGAGAGTGCAATAGGTGGATGGAGGTGGAGGTAAAGGTGATAGGTTGAGAGGAGGGTGGAGCCCATAGTTCGGAAGGCAGATTGACAGGTGAGACCGGTCAAGAGGATGGTGCTGAGCTGTAAGTTTGGAATTGGGGTAATGTGGGGGGAGGGGAAATGAGGAAACTGGTGAAATCCACATTGATGCCATGGGATTGGAGTGTCCCGTGGTGGAAGTTGAGATGAACTTCCTTCAGGTATTGGGGGACTGCCGATGGAGGAAGTCCAGGGCCTGCATGTCCTCAGCAAAGTGGGATGGGGAGTTGAATGTTCAGCCATGGGGTGGTGGTGTTGATGGGTGTGGGTGTCCCGGAACTGTTCTCTGAAGTGGTCTGCGAGGAGGCATCCTGTCTCCCCAATGTACAGGAGACCGCATTGGGAGCAACGGATACAGTAAATGACATGTGTGGAAGTGCAGGTGAAACTTTGATTGGTGTGGAAGGCTCCTTTGGGGCCTTGGATGGAGGTGGTGAGTGAGGTGTGGGCACAGATTTTGCAATTCCTGCAGTGGCAGGGGAAGGTGCCAGGAGGGGAGGGTGGGTTGTTTGGGGCGGGGGGAGGGCGTGGAAATGACCAGTTAGTTGTGGAGGGAGCGGTCTTTACGGAAAGTGGATAGGGATAAGGAGAGCATTAGATCCCTGGTGATGGGGTCTGTTTGAAGGTGGCTGAAATGTCAGTGGATGATGCAATTTATGCGGAGATTGGAGATGTAGAAGGTGAGCACTGGAAGCGTTCTGTCATTGTGCAGTTGGAGGGGTAGAGTTCGAGGGCAGATGTGCAGGACGTGGATGAGATGCATTGGAGGGCATCTTCAACCACATGGGAGGGGAAATTGTAGTCTTTAAAGATGGAGGCCATCTGGTGTGTTCTGTGGTGGAACTGGTCCTCCTGGGAGCTGATGTGGTGGAGGCAGAGGAATTGGGAATAGAGATAGCATTTTTGCAGGAGGTAAGGTGGGAGGAGGTGTAATTCAGGTAGGTGGGTTTGTAAAAAATGTCAGTGTTGAGTCGGTCATCGTTGATGGAGATGGAGAGGTACAGGAAGGGGAGGGAGGTGTCAGAGATGGTCTGGATGAATTTAAGGTCGGGATAGAAGTTGTTGGTGAAGTTGGTGAACTGTTCAACCTCCTTGCAGGAGCACAAGGTGTCACCAATGCAGAATGAATGTCATGGAGAAAAAGGTGGGGAGCGGTGCTGGTGTAACTACAGAAGATGGACTGTTCTATGTAACTGACAAACAGACAGGCATAGATGGGGCCCATGCTGGTGCCCTTTCATCTGGAGGAAGTGGGAAGATTCGAAGGAGAATTGTTAAGGGTGAAGACCAGTTCAGCCAAACAAGTAAGAGTGTCAATGGAAGGGTATTGGTGGGGATGTTGGGAGAGGAAGAAGCAGAGGGCTTGCAGGCCCTAGTCATGGCGGATGGAAGTGTATAGGGACTGGCTATCCATGGTGAAGATGAGGCTGAGGGTGCTGCAGAAACGGAAGTCTTGGAGGAGGTGGAGGGCATGGGTATGTGTCCCGATGTAAGTGGGGAGCTCCTGGATAAGGGGGATAGGAAAGTATCGAGGGAGGTGGAAGTGAATTCAGTGAGGCAGGAGCAGGCAGAGACAATGCGTCACTCAGGGTTGTGGATCTTAGATAGGAGGTAGAATCGGGTGGTGTGGGGTTCCCAAACTATGAAGTTGGAAGCTGTGGGTGGGAGATCGCCTGAGGTGATGATGTTGTGTATGGTCTGGGAGATGATGGTTTGCTGATGGGGGGGGGGGGGGATGTGAGGTCATGATCGAGGGGACTATAGGAGGAGGTGTCTTTGAGTTGGTGCCAGGCTTCAGTGGCATAGAGGTCAGTGCACCAAACTACCACTGCACCAACCCCATGGAATTAATGTGGACTTCACCAGTTTCCTCATTTCCCCTCCCCCACTTTACCGCATTTCCAACCTTCCAGCTCAGTACCATCCTCATGACCAGTCCCACCTGTCAACCTTCCTTCTCACCTATCCCCTCCACCCTCTTCTCTGACCTCTCTTTACCTCCACCTCCCTCCACCTATTGCACTCTCAGCTACCTTCCCCCCAGCACCACCCCCTCCCATTTATCTCTCAACCTCCAAGGCTTCCAGCCTCATTCCTGATGAAGGACTTCTGACCGAAACATCGATTCTCCTGCTCCTCGGATGCTGCCTGACCTGCTGTGCTTTTGCAGCACCACTCTAATCTTGACTCTAATCTCCAGCATCTGCAGTACCCACTTCCGCCCATGTTATGGTTAAGTCTGTAGTAGAAGCTATCAAGTCATAACCAATGATGGGAGCAAATTTTCCATTGCATCCTGTACAAATGTCCTCCACAAAATCAGAAGAATGCTAATTCACTTTCATTTGTTTTGGGATATTTATCAGCAAGAAGAATGGAAATGTTTTCAAGACAGAATAGTTAAGTAAAAGGACACTATTATACAGTCAGTGAAGTGTAATCTCATACTTCATTTCCAAACCTATGTTCCCTTGTTTCCTGTTACCTTGTTCCAGTATTTTCGATATTTTTTGTTAATGAAATGTTGTTTGTTTCTGTGTCTCACTTTTCCATAAAGTTTCTTCAGAATACTTCACTGCTTTTTATTCTTTCAAAATGTTGTATTATAAATCTGGATAAGGATACCTTACAATTGCTCATATGTAAAGGGTTTCTAAAAACAGCCGTTTAAGTTAAATGTTTTTAATTTTCTACAAAATCCTGGGAACAGGTGATTGTTTTTTAAAGTCAAAATCGCAACTAGCTGATCCCTATTATGTTCTCTCCATCTGTTTCTATTGTAGCTAACCTGGTAGTGATTGTGATCTTATCTCGCAGAAGATGCGGTCTCTCCACAAATATCATATATTATCTTGTCTCTATGGCAGCAACAGATCTTCTGGTCGTGGTCACGGTTGTGAGATTAAACCGTATTGCTGTGATTTATTTCCAATTCAGTTTCCTGTCTATCACTCCAGTATGCAGTGTTCGCAATGCATTAAGTTTTGCAGCCATTGACAGTTCTGTCTGGTTAACGGTCACTTTCACCTTTGATTGATTTGTGGCCATTTGTTGTCAAAAGCTGAAATTAAAATATTGCACAAAGAAGGTGGCGTCATGGGTCATAGGATCGGTGTGTGCACTGTCCTTCATGAAAAATATATCAACGTATTGTTATTATAAACCGATATATATAATTGACAAGATACCATGGTTCTGTGGCCTAAAACCAGAATATTATACTGCACTGGCGTGGGCTGTATATGACTGGATTCATTCCATTTTGACTCCGTGTCTTCCTTTCATTCTGATATTACTGCTCAATGTTTTGACTGTCAGGCAGATTTTTGCCGCCAATCAAGCCCGTAGGAGATTCCAGATTCAGGGCAATGGAGAGACTCAGAGTGACCCCGAGATGGAGAAGCGAAGAAAGTCCATTGCTTTACTCTTTGGCATCTCAGGAACATTCATCCTATTATATTTGTTATATTTTGCTACAATTTTTTACGTCCGAATTGCGAATATTCCTTATTCCTCTGGGTCTAATTTCGGCAAACCTATATTTATTGTCGAACAAAGTGGATACATGCTTCAGTTATTGAACTCCTGCATCAATCCATTTATTTACGCAGGGACCCAGAGTAAAATCAGAGAGGAGATAAAGAATGGTGTGAAATATCCATTCAGTCTGTTTGCTAAAATATTTAAAAGTTTCGAAATGAAAGAAACTAACATGATTCATATCGCAGCATACTTATTATCCCTTTTTATTGCAAACAATTATTCCATACAAAGTACCTTTGAACTCTTGAGCTAATGCTTGTAGAATGTGTAGCGAGTGAAGTCTGTATTATCATGTGTATTTACCTTGCAAAACATTCTGTAAATTCCCAGTTGTATCACATGTTGCTCGCTGTATTCCATTTACACTTGGCTGGAGTGCAGTGAATTATGCGGAATTGGCGTGTGATGATTTCGCGTTCATGTCCTGTGTATATGTTTGGATCTCATACCCTAAAAATGTTTGTAATTGTCTTTCGGATGGCACATTCAAAGTTAGTTAAATGATTGCAGCTGTTCAAGCATGCAGTGTTGTGTTGCTTTCTTTTCCACTCAATTCCACCAGCCCCAAACTTTTACTGGGAGGGTCAAAATCAACTTGGAGAAAGTGAATACTTCAGATGCTGGAGATCAGAGTCGAGAGTGTAGTGCTGGGATGCTGCCTGACCTGCTGTGCTTTTCCAGCACCACATTCTGAACCCACAAATTTATCCAACAAATGACATCCTCATATTAACTACAACTGGAATTAATATTTATCGCCAGATATTGTATTTGGTGTGCTGTGCCAAGTAGTTAAAAGATGTGATGAATACAGAACTGCTGCATGTATCCAGCAGGCAGTGACATTTAATGACCCTTCTCTGAGGTGAAAATAGGTTCCCATCCTGAGGAATTCAAGAATGAATGGCAGGATGGGGGCCGGTGACTAGTGGAGTTCCGCAAGGGTCAGTGTTGGGACCACAACTTTCATTAATGATCTGGATGAAGGAACAAAGGACATTCTGGTTAAATTTGCAGATGGCACAAAGATACACGGAGGAACAACTAGTTTTGAGGAGGTGGGGAGTCAGTAGAAGTATTTAGACAGGTTAGGAGAGTGGAAAAATAAGTGACAGATGGAATACAACGTGGAAAGATGTGACATTATGCACTTTGGTAGGAAGAACAGAGGCATGGACTTTTTTTTATATGTGTTAAAAATTCAGAAATCTGAAGCAAAATGGTACTTGGGGCTCCTAATTCAGGCTTCTCTTCAGGTAAACCTGCAGGTTGTGTCAGAAAGTACAATGTTGTCATTCCTCTCGAGATGACTTGAATATAAAAGCTGGGATATACTGAGCCTTTGTAAAGCTCAGGTCAGACCACATTTAGAATATTGTGATTAAGTTTGGACCCCATACATCTGGAAGGATGTACTGGCCGTGGATCGGGTCCAAGTAAGGTTCATGAAAATGATCCCAGAAATGAAAAGCTTAACATATGAGAAATGTTTGTGTCTATACTCATTGGAGTTTTGAAGAATAAAGGGGATCTAATTGAAACTTACAGAAAATTGAGCAGCCTCGACAGAGAGGACGTTGGAAAAATGTTTCCATTGGAAGGCAAGACTAGGACTCCAGCACACAGCCTGAGAGCAAAGGGAAGAGCCTTTAGAACAGAGATGAGGAGAAATGTCTTCAGCCAGAGAGTGGTGAATCTATAGAATTAATTGCAACAGAAAGATGTGGATTCCAGGTCATTGAGTACATTTGAAACAGAGAAGGTTACAGAGGTATATTTGTTCGGGATTCAGAGACAACACTGCACACGCATTCACTCCCGTTTGAACTTCCTTCTCTTATGTTTTGTGAAGAACCCAGAAATGATTAGCTTCACCCAGTCCCGATGGGATGTTTAAGGAAAACTCTACTAACTGTGGGCCTTTGATCGCTCTCTCAGACCCGACTGATTCCTCCTCATTCCCAAGCTGGCAGCACGTGCCTTAGGCATTGCCCTCTGAATTGTCTCCTTGAGAAGCCCATTCCCTGGCTTGAGTTATAATGGGGCAAATTCTGGCAATAGTACTCACCCGTTCACACCTGCAGCACTGGAATTCTCGATTCCAACACATTGACTCCTTGTGGCCACTCTTGACATATTGTTGGCATTCTATAGTGGATACCACACTCTGCTGAGTATCTGCGACTTGATGTATTCAGGCATCATCACTCAACCTGTTTACGTAACCACTAAAACATTCAGGGGAGAGCATCCAATATTCTGTCTTTTCATCAAATGGTCCATTGCTACAAATTTACACACCTCTTTTCCCATCGTTGGGAATTTTCCTTGTCACTCAAGGAAAGTAGCCATTCACAGCCTGAATCACCTCAATGAATGTTCCTGCGTCTGCCACTCCCTCACCGACTCTGCTGGCATATTGTTCTTCTCTGATATGGACTTCAGACTGAGTCCCCTTGCAGTCGTACTCCATTATGACTTTGGTAGGTTCCCTGGTTAGCATTCCCGTTTTCAGCTGTGAGCAATGTCCCGAGTCTCCTCATAACAGCCGCCATCGGCTCATTCCGTATGGATATAATTCTTCCTTGGCGTCAAAAGCAGCTCAAGTCCTCCCGCAATCTCTTTCCTTGAAATCTTTACAATCTTGCGTTATTAACAAAGTCCCGGAGGACATCTTTGCTCCTGACAAACCATTCATAGAGTCATAGAGTCATAAAGATGTACAGCATGGAAACAGACCCTTCGGTCCAACCCGTCCATGCTGACCAGATATCCCAACCTAATCTAGTCCCACCTGCCAGCACCCAGCCCATAACCCTCCAAACCCTTCCCATTCATATACCCATCCAAATGCATCTTAATTGTTGCAATTGTACCAGCCTCCACCACATCCTCTGACAGCTCATTCCATACACGTAGGACTGTCTGTGTGAAAAATTTGCCCTGTAGGTCTCTTTTATATCTTTCTCCTCTCACCCTAAACCTATGCCCTCCAGTTCTGGACTCCCCGACCCCAGGAAAAAGACTTTGCCCATTTCCCCTATCCATGCCCCTCATCATTTTATAAACCTCTATAAGGTCAACCCTCAGTCTCTGACGGCTCCAGGGAAAACAGTTCCAGACTGTTCAGCCTCTCCCTATAGCTCAATTCCTCCAACCCTGGCAACATCCTTGTAAATCTTTTCTGAACCCTTTCAAGTTTCACAACATCTTTCTGAAAGGAAGGAGACCAGAATTGCATGCAATATTCCAACAGTGGCCTAACCAATGTCCTGTACAGCCACACCAAGACATTGAGACGGACATGCCTAATACGAGAGGGGACCTCCGGAGGTAAGAAAGCAAGTCAAAGGGAAAAGATAACAGTACCTCGAAAGGGACAGACAGAGCTGAACACTTTGTCAGTTATGCAAAAAATAGGCTCCGGTAAGAGCAAACAAAAAGAGGGTCCACAGAGGACTTGGAATGGCCAACCAAAAACCAGAGTAGCCAACCCACAAGCGGAGCAGAACAGAGACTTTAATGCTTTTGTTGCAGCACTGGCAACTGCCTGTAGGTACGAATTCCCAGTGCAAATGGACATGATTAAATAGCAATGTGTAAACAGCGGTGAGCCAGTGTCCAAATACTTTACGCACCTCACTGATGTCAATAATGCCCATAGTGGACTGAGACCACCTGAGGACATAACGGTGGCAGAGATCACGGCGTATGAGGCACACCTGAGGAACAGCTTCATCAATGGAATGAAGGATGAAATAGTGAAAAAGGTAAAAGACACATGTATTACCTGGGACATAGGAAAACTGAATTTGATAGAACACCGTGCGATACATGCTGAAAAATTGCTTACCCAAGAGAAGGATAAGCGGAAACTAAAGATGGAATAGCAAGCACATAAAGCTCAGCTTACTATGATGTAAATGGCCACCCAGCCGTTGGAGGGAGATGCTGCAGGGAGAGAGAGAGGCAGAATGGGAGGTCACGGAAGAGGAATAGGAAGAGGCCGTGGAAGAGGGGCTAGCAGAGGTATATCTGGCGGGTGCTTTGTTTGTGGAACAATGGACCACTGGGCGAGACAGTGCCCACACAGACAGCCTCAATCAGTCCTGGAGGCTGAGCGACAAGGTGACTGACAGGGGATTCTGAGGAGGAGATGGGCGGCCCGCAAGGTACAGGTAAGCCTCTTTCCCTTATGCTTGGCAATGAAGACTCCCTTATGCTAATCTCTTCTACTAAACGTATGGGGCACTGAAACAAGTCCCAACCCCATATTGACCACTGAGATTGCAGAGCGTGGACCATATGTTCAGTACAATGATGATGCGTACAAGTCAATGCCGATGTTATATGTGGAAGGTACCCCAGTGACCTTTTTTGGTAATACAGTGGCATCCCTGAAAGGCTGAGGAGTGACAATGGGACACCATTTGTCAATAATGCACTACAGGTGATCAGTGATTATTTGGGAATAAACACGGGACAACACTGTGCCTACCACCCAGCGAGCAGTGGGGCAGTGTAAAGAGAAAATGCTAACAAAAAATAAATTGACAAAATGCTGTGAGGATCTAGGGGTGACATGGACAAAGACACTCCCGATTGTGCTGATTTATATGAGATCTAGGAGGAGAGGAAGAGCTAATCTTAGCCCGTTTGAGATTTTGTTTGGTACGACGCCCAATACAGGAATTGGCCCAAGACCTAAGGTAAGACACTGTGAGGATGAGATGTTGTGTTACTGTATAAAACTCTACACTTTTGTCTCAAATACAGAATCAAGTGAAAGCAGCACTACCCCAACCAGCAGGAAGGAAGCTGCACGATCTAGAACCTGGAGACTGGATAGTGGTAAGAGACTTCAGGAGGAAAAACTGGAAAGTGAAGAGGTGGCTGGGACCGTTTCAAGTGCCCCTCACAACACCGACAGCTGTTAAGATTGCTGATTTTTAGCTATCTGGCTCTGTAGATTTTTTAAATCTGGCTCTATTCTTTGTTGTCCTTGTTGTCATAAAATGACAAAAAGAGGGAAAACGTAATGGAAAATTAACAAATTTTACATTTACTGTGAAATCTGAAAGAGAATGCTTTTCTAAATTCAATGCCGTGCTGAGCTTTGTAAACAATACATTGCTGAGGGTTGCAGCCAGCTTGTCTCTATTTGAACTTTGTAAATATTTAACTTGACCTTGCGACAGTTGAATTCAGCGAAAGCTGAAGAACTGTTATGTCCAAGACCAGGGGATGAGAAAATAACAACTCGAGTTTTCCCAGTCTTTGCCCTTGAGAGCGTGATAAAAATGGTATAAGACGAGTTACTGAATTATGCTCAGAACCCCTTACATTGAGGCATCTAGCTGAATGTATTGGGTCAATTCTGCAGAATTTAAATAAAGTTAATTGCTTTGCAGTTGGTAATTGTTGAGTCCAGTCAATTTACTTTCCAGGACACTGTTCTTCCATGCTCAGGGAGCAATGGACTAGAAAGCAAAGTTCTTTTTTCTTCCCTCTGAGCTTCCCAAGTTGCTCCCATTTATTGTGTACTCCCTTGTCTTGATGCTTCTTCCAAAGTGTACAGAAAATCTACAGCACTGAAGTGGAACTCTGCACATTAAAGGCTATCGACAGCAAATATGTTGGACAATATTTTAGGTGAGCAGTCATAGCACAGGCGATCAGAAATGAGAACATGATTTCGTTTCACTCTTAAAAATTTCATTCATCATGCTTGGTCAGGAACACACGCTCCTACATCTTACTAAGTGGTATTATGCAGGCTGGTGTTGTTTCTTAAACATCAATGTTGTCAGGGTAACTCTGCGATCCAAGTTTGATTCCCTTTAGAACACAGTCACAGCACATGAGAAAACGCCGTTCCATCAAAATATAAACAACAGGTGAACATTAGCTCACAACTTTGTTTCTGAGAATTACCTCAATGCCCGTAAAGATGAAACCTCCCTAATTATCTACCGGGGACTGACATAAATGTGAGCACTCTTCTGGGAAGTGCAGTAAACACTCAAGTTGTGTGATAGAAATGCATGCGATACCACTAGGTCCAGTGTTTGTCATTTATTATCCCGTCCTTGCTGTTATCGGAGTTCCAGGTGAATTATCTCGTTAATTTCTGACTATGTTAATCATCCAGTATCTGCTACAAATTGCATTTCATTCGCGATGTGTTTCTTTGCTAATCGTTTTACGGCAGTTTTCTTTTTCTCCAGTTTAATTAATTGATGTAATTAATGCTTATTAATTAATTAATGTATTTGGTTTCACTGGTACAATTTTTCATTAGTTTTAATGTCAAATTTGAACAACAAAAGTGTTAATTCCCCACTTTATCAGATGGTTTCTGGTAATATTCTCATGATGTTTATGCAAATTAACTTGTGCTTGTTTTTGATGTGGATATACCGGTGTTGGACTGAGGTGGATAAAGTCAGAAGTCACATGACACCAGTTTATATTCCAACAGGTTTATTTGCAATCACAAGGTTTCGGAGGGCTGCTGAGCCTGATGAAGAGGCTGCACTGTGAAAGATTGTAATTTCAAATGTACCTGTTGGACTATAACCTGGTATCGTGTGACTTCTAACTTTCTGTATTTTTAACATTTCACCACATTCATTGTACAATTTGTCACCTGTGAAGTGATACTGCCTTCCTGTGTTAGGTAACGTTCATTGTTTTAATCATGTCAATTTCCCGACTTGTAACAGCATCTAATGATGTAGATGTGCTTCTAGTGTAAGATTGATTCTGTCAGTGTGGTTGAATTTGAGGACGACATTCACAGAGTAATTGCAACTGCGTTTGTGTTATTGTTAAAGTTGTTTTCAGTGAAATGCCAGGAATTTGGTTTGTTGTGATTGTCGTTGAATTGTAGACAGATACTCTTCTTGCAGAATTATCGCCGTGTGGGTGAAATTTCATCGTATAATTTTCACTGTGGCTGAAATGTCATGTTGCATTCAGGTCGTACGTGTAAATTTATTTTGCAGTTGACTTTTGCCAGTTAGAAAATAATTCTGCCAAATGATTCATTAATTGGACAAGGTGAATCCTTGAATACCTTTTTGAAATGAATTTTGTGAAAAAAACTTTTTTGAAGGATAATGTTAGGTATTCAAAACTTGACCCAATCGTAAAAGCACAGAATCGTAACGATGTGGAAAGGGACCATTCGACCTGTTGAGCCCCCATTGGCTAATCAAACGAGCATCAATTTCTGTCTTTTTAGCCACATCACTTGCATATCACTTCTATCTGCATATTCATTCCGTGCTATCTTGAACAGAAACGTTATTTTTGCCTTTTTCACATTTCACGGAAATTCATTCCATATCCTTAGATTTCAACTCATCCCTGTTTTTTTTGGCACATCACGTTAAGTATCTGGTCTCTGGTTCTTTTACTTTATGAGCGGAAACAGCTTCTCCCTATATACTCTACTCATTCTACTCATGAATTTGAAGCCGCAACCAAAGCCCTCTTGGCATTCTTCTGTCCAAGCAAAATAATTCCAACTTCTTTCAATGTATTCCCATGACCTGACGTAAATCAATGACTCCCAGCATAGCCGAAGGTATGTCATGGTTAAGTCTGTAGTTGAAGCTGTCAAGTCATAAATAATGAAGCGAGCAAATTTTCCATTGCAGCCTGTGCAAATGTCCTCTTCAAAATCAGAAGAATGTCAATTCACTTACATTTGTTTTGGGACATTTATGAGCATGGTGAATGGAACCATTTTGAAGACACAATAGTTAATTGAAAAGACACACTTTATCCAGTCAGTGAAGACTAAAATTCCAAACCTGTGTTGACTTACTTCCAGTATTTTGTACATTACTTGTTAACATAATGTCTTATCATGTTGTTGGTTTCTGTGTTTCTTTTCTCTATAAAGTTTCACCAGAATACTTCACTTGTTTTAATATATCAAAATGCTTTATCTTGTCAGCTGTATAAGTCTACCTTACAAGTGCTTGTAATGTTGAGGATTACTAACTACTTTTGGGTTACATTAAACATTTTTAATTTAATACAAAATCGAGAAAGTAGGTAATTGTTTTTCAAAGTCAGACTCACAACTATCTGATCCCTATTATGTTCTCTCCATCTATTTCCATTGTAGCTAACCTGGCAGTGATTGTGATCTTATCTCGAAGAAGATGCGGTCTCACCACAAATATCATATATTATCTTGTCTCTATGGCAGTGACAGACCTTCTGGTTGTGGTCACGTTTGTAATATTAAACCGTATTGCTGTGATTTATTTCCAGTTCAGTTTCCTGTCTATCACACCAGTATGCAGTGTTCGCAATGCATTAAGTTTTGCAGCCATTGACAGTTCTGTCTGGTTAACGGTCACTTTCACCTTTGATCGATTTGTGGCCATTTGTTGTCAAAAGCTGAAATTAAAATATTGCACGAAGAAGGTGGCGTCGTGGGTTATAGGATCAGTGTGTGCAGTGTCCTTCATGAAAAATATATCAACGTATTTTCACTATAAACCAATATACATAATTGATAAAATACCATGGTTCTGTGAAATAAAGCCAGAACATTACACTGAACCAGGGTGGACCGTATATGACTGGATTCGTTCCATTTTGACTCCGTGTCTTCCTTTCATTCTGATATTACTGCTCAATGTTTTGACTGTCAGGCAGATTTTTGCCGCCAATCGAGCCCGTAGGAGACTCCAGACTCAGGGCAATGGAGAGACTCAGAGTGACCCCGAGATGGAGAAGCGAAGAAAGTCCATTGCTTTACTCTTTGGCATCTCAGGAACATTCATCCTATTATATTTGTTATATTTTGTTACAATCTTTTACGTTCGAATTGCGAATATTCCTTATTCCTCTGGGTCTGATAGCGGCAAACCGATATTTATTGTGCAACAAAGTGGATACATGCTTCAGTTATTGAACTCCTGCATCAATCCATTTATTTACGCAGGGACCCAGAGTAAAATCAGAGAGGAGATAAAGAATGGTATGAAATATCCATTCAGTCTGTTTGCTAAAATATTTAAAATTTCAAAATGAAATGAATTAACACGATACATATCGCAGCATACTCTCTTATTATCCCTTTTTATTGCAAACAATTATTCTAGACCGACTACCTTTCAAATCTTGAGCTAATGCTTGTAGAATTTGTAGTGAGTGAAGTCTGTATTATCACGTGTATTTACCTTGCAAAGCATTCAGTAAATTCCGAGCTGTATCACATGTTGGGGAAAAGGAAATTATGACGCTATCAAACAGGAGTTGAGAATTACAGATTGGGAGCAACTGTTCCACAGAAAGGGCACAGCAGACATGTGTAGACTGTTTAAGGAGCAGTTGTTGCGAGTGAGACAGCTAAGGAGTGGTAAGATTAAGGAACCTTGGATGAGAGAACAGAGGAGCCTCTCGTCAAAAGGAAGAAGGTAGAGGAAGCAAGGATTAGCACAGATTTAAAGAATTACAGGCTTGCTAGAAAGGAGCTCAGAAATGGACTGAGGAGACCCAGGAGGGAGCATGAAAAATGCTTGGCAAATATGATTAGGGAAAATCCAAAGGCATTTTACTCAAATGTGAGGAATAATAGAATGATCAGGGAGAAGATAGAGCCGATCACAGATAGTGTAGGGAACTTATGCGTGGAGTCTGAGCAGATTTAGGGGAAGCCTGAAATGAGTATTTTGCTTCAATTTTCTCTAAAGGACAGGAACCCTGTTTATGAATGAGAACTTTGAGGAACTGGGATACAATCTTGACCAGATCAAGATTGATGAAGTTAATGGGCTGGAAATTTTGGAAAATATTAAGATTGATAAGTCCCCAGGGCCAGACCCGATTTATCCTAGGTTGCTCTGGGAAGCGGGAAAGGATGTTGCTAAGCCGCTGGTGAAGATCTTTACCTCCTCAGTCTCCACGGGAGTCGTACCAGAGGATTGGAAGGAGGTGAATGTTGTTCCTCTTTTCGAGAAGGGTAATAGGGAATTCCCTGGAAATTACAGACCCGTCAGTCTTACGTCTGTGGCCAGCAAGGTTTTGGAAAGAATTCTGAGGGATAGGATCTATGAATCTATGACTATTTGGCAAAGCATGCCATGATTAAAGGCAGTCGGCATGGCTTTGTGAGGGGCAGGTCATGCTTCACAAATCTTATTGAGTTCTTCGAGAAGGTGACAAGAATGTTCGACAAAGGTCGAGCAGTGGAAGTGGTGTATATGGATTTCAGCAAGGCATTTGATAAGGTTCCCCATGGTAGGCTCATTTATATAGTCAGGAAGTATGGGATATAGGAAGATTTGGCTATCTGGATTCAGAATTGGCTGGTTGACAGAAGGCAGAGAGTGGTTGTAGATGGAAAGTATTCTGCCTGGAGGTCAGTGTTGAGTGGGGTCCCGCAGAGCTCTGTTCTTGGGCCTCTGCACTTGGTAGTTCTTATTAATGACTTGGACGAGGAGGTTGAGGGGTGAGTTAGTAAATTTGCAGATGACACAAAGGTTGGAGGTGTTGCTGATAGTATCGAGGGCTATTGTAGGCTGCAGTGCGACATAGACAGGATGCAGAGCTGGTCTGAGAAATGGCAGATGGTGTTCAACCTGGATAAAAGTGAAGTGATGCTTTTTGGAAGGTTGAAATTGAATGCTGAATATAGGATTAAAGACAGCATTCTTGGCAGTGTGGAGGAACAGAGGGATCTGGGTGTGCAAGTACATAGATCCCTCAAAGTTGCCACTCAAGTGGATAGGTTTATTAAGAAAGCATATGGTGTTTTGGCTTTCATTAATGGGGGATTGAATTTAAGAGGTGCGACGTTTTGCTACAGCTCTACAAGTCCCTGATGAGACCACACTTGGAATATTGTATCCAGTTCTGGTCGCCCTACTGTAGGAAAGATACAGAGGCTTTGGAGAGGGTGCAAAGAAGGTTTACCAGGATGCTGCCTGGACTGGTGGGCTTGCCTTATGAAGAAAGGTTGAATAAGCTTGGACTTTTCTCTCTGGAGAGAAGGTGGAAGAGAGGAGACCTGATCGAGGTGTACAAAATAATGAGAGGAATAGATAGAGTCAAAAGCCAGAGCCTTTTCTCCAGGGCAGGATTGACGAGTCATAGTTTTAAGATACTTGGGGAGACGTCAGAGGTAGGTTCTTTACGCAGAGAGTTGTGAATGTATGGAATGCATTACCAGTGGTGGTGGTTGTGGAAGCAGCGTCAATGGGGACATTTAAGCAACTGCTGGACAGGCACATGGAGAGCAGTGAGTTGAGGAGTGCGTAGGTTAAGTTATTATACATTACTTTAGGATTAAATCTTGGCACAACATTATGGACCAAAGGACCTGTTCTGGGCTGTACTTTTCTATATTCTATGTTCTATGTAATACTGAACTAACAGAATACTGAGTTTAATATTGAAAATGATATACCACATTAGGATGACTACTAGATCTCTGTTCAACAGCTTAGTGTACTAAACCGTGCACTTTGTACCCAGTTGTGACTTCATCAACTGAGGCATCTTCCCATCTCCACGTGCTCAGGATAAGTTAATCATGGAATATGATGCTGCAAGAAAGCATGTCACTGTCTTCCACATAACCATATCCTAGAGTTTAGGGGCTGGACACAAAGCAATTTTATAGATCTTCAAATGTGAAGTATTCCTTCAAATGGTTTAGCTTTCCCCACATTTAGCCAGTACAGTATGTGAAGATGTGCACCCTCTGACACAGCTCAGTGACAGCCAATCAGCACGATGAAAGTCACAGGGTCAACACTTACTATCCAATTCCAAAGGTTATTCAGTTCCAGTCAAAGGAGAAATTGTTAAGGGTGAGGACCAGTTCAGCCAAACGAATGAGAGTGTCGGTGGAAGGGTACTGTTGGGGACGTCTGGACAGGAAAAAACGGAGGGCTTGGAGGCCCTGGTCATGGCGGATGGAGGTGTAGAGGGATTGGATATCCATGGTGAAGATGAGGCATTGGGGGCTGGGGAAACGGAAGTCTTGGAGGAGGTGGAGGGCGTGGGTGGTGTGAGCCAGACATACCTAAAAATAGCGTGTCAACCTGGTGAAGCAACCAGACATGACTACTTGCATGCAAAGCAGCATGTGGTTTGCAACATTACACATACCAATCTTCAACTAATTTGGCTCTCTATTCCATGTGAGATCAAGAAATGATGGATGCACTAGATGCTGCTCCCCTGGCCAAGCTCTTCCAGTATTTGCAATGTTGGCAGCTGCCTAAAAATGAATAGTATGTTTGTGATTCACTGGAACATAAACAAAACACCAGGTATACAAAGGGTAAACTTGAACAGGGAAATTTTCATTGTAGGTCTCTCAGCTGTAGGCTTTCAACTTCTTGTCCTTCTTACCGTCTCCATGTGAGTCTGCGGGTGTCCCAGAGGTGCTCTCTGAAATGTTCCGCAAGTAGGCGGCCTGTCTCACACACCAACCAACCAACCAACCCAACCGCCCTGTGGCTGAACACTTTAACTCCCCCTCCCGCTCCGCCAAGGACATGCAGGTCCCTGGCCTCCTCCATTGCCAGATCATGGCAACGACGCCTGGAGGAAGAGCGCCTCATCTAGGAACCCTCCAACCACAAGGGAGGAATGTAGATTTCTCCAGCTTCCTCATTTCTCCTCCCCCCACCTTATCTCAGTCCCAATCCTCGGACTCAGCACCGCCTTCTTGACGTGCAATCTTCTTCCCGACCTCTCCGCCCCCACTCCCTCTCCGGCCTATCACCTTCACCTTAACCTCCTTCCACCTATCGCATTCCCAACGCCCCTCCCCCAAGTCCCTCCTCCCTACCTTTTATCTTAGCCTCCTTGGCACACCCTCCTCATTCCTGAAAAAGGGCTAATGCCCGAAACGTAGATTCTCCTGCTCCTTGGATGCTGCCTGACCTGCTGTACTTTTCCAGCACCACTCTAATATAGCATATCTGTCATGCATCCAGCAATTCTAACTATTATATACAGGCATTGATCCTGACATAGGAATGTCAGAAATATTGACAATAAAATTTGGAAATAGCAAATGATCCTTCCATAGTCTACATTCAGGTACACTTGTTCCAGCACCAATTTTCTTAATGGGAAGGGATCACAACTTCATTCCACACACTAAATACCCATTTAATATGGACAACTCCCCCAACTGGATAGGTAAGGGATTAATTCTGGGTGAATTCCGCTTTGGGTGAATTGTATAAAGTACTGTACACGCCTTCAGACTCATTGGATAAGCTTTCTGCTTCTACTGAAGTTTGATTTCTATTCCTTTCTTTTGACCTTTGCTTCCTTTTGAAGACATCTTAATACCTGTTAAAAATCTATTGTGAATTGATTTTGAATCCGCCAGCCTATTAACCAAGCCCCAAGGTGACTCTAATTTTTGTAACCAGGAGTGTCTGAACATCATGACATATAGAGGCATGCTGTTTCCTTAGCTGTATTTTCACCACTACAGACATTTAGCAGCACCAGTTACTCTGGGTATGTGAGTGAAGTAATTTTGGCAGGGCTTCAATGGCACTCCCCTTAACTGTTTCCTATATATCAGTTCGGGATTCAGAGACAACACTGCACACACGTTCATTCCCATTTGAATTTCCTTCTCTTATAATTTGCAAAGAACCCAGAAATGATTAGCTTCACCCCATCCTTACGTGAGGTTTAAGCAAAACTCCACTGACTGTGGGCCTTTGATCTCTCCTACACACCCGACTGATTCCTCCTCACTCCCGAGCTGGCAGCATGTGCCTTAGGCATTGCCCTCGGAATTGTCTCCTTGAGAGGCCCATTCCCTTGCTTGAGTTATAATGGGGCAAATTCTGGCAGTAGTGACCACTTGTTCACACCTGCAGCACTGGGATTCTCGATTCCTACACGTTGACTCCTTGTGGCCACTCTTGACACGTTGGCAGCATTCTATGTTGGATACCACACTCGGCTGAGTATCTACTACTTGAAGCACTCAGGCATCGTCACTCAACTGGGTTACTTCTCTGGTGGCCAACTCTATCAGGGTAGAAATTTCAAAAGCTGCCTCCGGGCCTATTCCTGAAAGTAGTTTGCATTGGAATGTTTCTTGTCTGAGGACGTAAACTGTACAGCTTCGCAAAGCATCTTCGAGGAACCCTCTGAAGTTGCAATATTTCTTCTCGCCTCTTTAAAGCAACCACAAATCGGCGATGGACTCTCTTCTGTTCTGTACCAATTTATAAAAATTGAAATTGTCCATGCTCATCGGTCGCTTTGGTGCAAATTTAAATTCCAAACATTTTTCTTCTCCAGTTTTCTCTAGTTACACCAGATCCTTCGAGTCATGAAGTTATTATGCCCAATGGTGTTCAAGAAAAATGGTACCATTTAAGTCTTCAGCCACTTTGTTCTCCATTACATAAACACTAAAATGCTCAGGGTTATAGCATCCAATTTTCTGCCTTTTCATCAAATGGTTCCATCACTACACATTGGGAATTTTCCTTGCCACTCGAGTAAAGTAGCCATTTGCAGCCTGAATCACCTTAATGAATGCTCCTGTGTTAGTCACTCCCTTTATCGACCCTGCTGGCATATCCTCCTTGTCTAATATAGACTGCAGACTGAATCCCCTCGCAGTCGCACTCCATTACGACTTTGGTAACTCCCCCGGTTAGCATTCCCCTCTTCATCTGTCGCCTGTGGCCCGAGTCTCCTCAGAACAGTCACTAACAGCCCAGTCCATATGCATACAATTCTTCTTTGGCATCAACCGCAACTCAACTCCCCTCGCAATTGCTTCCCTTAAAATCTTGACAATCTTACAATTGTAATCTCACCTTACAGTCCTGCGTTATTACCAAAGTCTTTGGTCCTGACAAACAAACCATTCACTCAGATTCTGTCAGCCATATTCCATGCCCGTTGCCAGTTATTATATTTGTGGTTCACATAGAATTCTGAAATAGTTGACGGAAGATAAACTTGAACAGGAAATATTTTCTTGTAAGTCTCTCAGGCCCACAATCAGTTTTAGACTTCACAGAGTTCCAATGTCCAGGTCACCTGATTCACTCTCTTAAAAGGGCAACACACATCCCGCTCCATATGTAACAATGTCTTGTCTGTAATGAAAAAAGCAGGAAAAATCCAATCCAGGCAATTTGCATCCAATCAGTTTACTCTCGATCATGATCTGTGTTATGAACAGTGCTATCAAGCAGTAACTGCTCTTCAATAACCTGCTCAGTTTTGCCCAATTTAGATTCCACCAGGGACACATGGCTACTGACCTCATTACAGCCTTGGTTCACACAAGGATAATACAGCTGAAAAGGGGAGGTGATGGCGTAGTAGCATTATTGCTGCACTGTTAATACAGGGACTCAAGAAATGCTCTGAATTCGAACTCTGTCACAGCGGATGGTGGAAATTGAATTCGGTAAAACAATCTGGAATTAGGAGTCTAATGAAGACCATAAAACCATTGTCAACAGGTGGAAGGAAATGATTCTGATTCACAAATGCCCTTTAGGGAAGGAAACTGCCATTCTTACCTCATCTGGCCTACACGTGACTCCAAGCTAACAGCAATGTAGCTCACTTGGAACTGCCCTCTGGGTCTAACCAGTGATGCCCTTATCTCTGGAATGAATTTTATAAAATGAGGTGAGTGAGACATCAAGGCCACATTCTACTAAGTTTGCCGTCACAGAACCTGAGCAAAACTAGAATCACATGATGTGATTCCAAATTGTCCAATATATTTGCTGTCGATCGCCTTTAATGTGCAGAGTTCCACTTCAGTGCTGTATATTTTCTGTGCAATTTGGAAGAAGCAACAAGACAAGGGAGTACACAATAAATGGGAGCAACTTGGGAAGCTCAGAGAGAAAAAAAAGGATCTTTGGTTTCTTGTCCATTGTTCCCAGATCATGGGAGGGCAGTTTAAAAGGATAGTTAAGATTTGCTTACTTTTGTCAGTGGTCAACAGATTCTAAACAGGTCAAAGTAATGGGAGCAGTACATAACAATGGTTATGGCAAACATTGGTTTTGATAATCCTTTAAATTTTAAATTGCTTTCAATTTTAAAAAAATGAAACGTGTAACTTTGTACGTACATAAGCACCATTCATAGAATAAAATAAAAAAGGATAATTTAAATAGAGTCCAACTTTTCCTTCTCCACTGCTCTAGCATATTGCTGCCAGAGTCCTGCTCCTTTACCATGCTGTGAATAGTGTACTGTTCCAGGCTTTCTAGCCCATGGCATAATGTGGCAAGTGTTCTGCTCCGGGTTTCCCAGTCCCCACCATGCAATGCCGAGCGTTCTGTTCCAGGCTTCCCAGTCCATGCCATGCCATTGACAGAGTATCCAACTTTGTGTGTAGCATGGTTACCACATTGAAGTAAGGATTTCGATCTGCGGAGGGGGGTGGGGGATTCAGAAGGACTTTGCCTCTGGATTATTTCAACAGTGAAAAGAGGCTGGAGAACCTTGAGTTGTTTACTTTGCAGGACAAGATTTTGAGGGAGAACCAGGGAGACTAATTGACTGAGTACTTGGAGGCTCCAAATCTAATGTGGCAGAATGGTCCTATTGTGTATCGTCACAGCGTCATACAGTCTTACAGCACAGGGACAGGCCCTTCGGCCCAAACTGGTCCAAGTTGAGCACTGTGCACCTGACCTCCAAGATCCCTTTATTCCACTACACTTCTTAAAACCCTACCATTCACCATGAAACTCCTACCTTGACTTGACTTTCCAAAATGCAAGAGCTCACACTTATCTGTATCAAATTCCATTTGTCATTTCTCATCACACTTGCCCAGATGATCAAGGTCCTTCTGCAAAATCTGATAACCCTCCTCACTGTCCAACGTACCACCTGTTTTAGTGTCACTTGCAAACTTACAAATCATGCCTTCTACATTTTAATCCAAATCATTGATATAGACAGCAAACAGCAAAACACCCAGCAATGACATTTGAGGCACATCCTTAGTCATAGACCTCCAGTCCGACAAGCATCCCTCCACTATTACCCTCTACTTCCTACCATCAAGCCAACTGTGTATCCAATTTACCAGCTCTCCCTGGATTCCATGCCTTCCAGGGCAGCTTACCAAATGGACGCTTATCAAAGGGCTTAATGAAATTCATATCAACTATGTCTCCCGTCCTACTCTCATCAACCTTCCTGGTCACTTCATCAAAGAACTCTAACAAGTTTTATTGACTCTCATGAACAAAGCCATGTTGACTACTCCTAATCAAACCCTGTTTTTACAAATGCATATGTATCTTATCTCAGGGTCTTTTCAAGTAAATTACCTACCACAGATGTTAGGCTTCCTGGTCTATAGGTCACTGGATTTTCGTTGCAGCTCTTCTTGAATAAGGGCACAACATTCGCTACCGTTCAAACTGCCAGGACATCACCCATTGCTAACACTATTGCAAAATAATCAGCCAGGGCCCCCACAATTTCTTTTCCAGTCTCTTGCAGTGTTTTTGGATATATCTGGTCAGGACCAGGAGATTTAACCACCTTCATACATTCTAATGCATCATACATTTTGGTGATCCAGTCTGTACTGAATTATTCTGTGAACCTGATAAAAACTTATAGGGAATATGGACAGCTTAAGTAGAAAATGGGTGTGATTCTTCATTGAAGGTCAACATTTAAGTGAAGTTTGAAGGAAATAGCAATAGCTTTAGGTTGGATTTATAGAGAAAGATTTCCCAGAGCATAATGGTTGCCTGGAACATACTGCCGAGGAGGATAGCTGAGGTAGAAACCTCACAATCTTTAAAACATATTTTGTTTATCACACCTCATGTCTTTCAAGGCTTTGACATCAGTGCATTAAGTGGGAGAAACATATAGGTCTGGTATATTTTGTGGGTACGTGCACAATGGGCTGAAGACCCTCTTGTTATGGATGAGGTCACGCCCCTTTGAAATATTTTAAGAATCTAGCCTGGACCCTAACTTTTCCTTATTTTAAAGGCACATGTGAAGTGGGTGTTCCAGGTGTGATGCATCTGGTCAAACCACTCGGTTTTAAGCAAACCAGAATTTATTTAAACACTATAGTTCAAACATGAACTAAAGAAAGTGGAATTTAGACTAGCTTAACTGTTGGAAAGCTTAACCGACCCGACACAGTTAGTATCACTAATTAACTGTCCATTACAATAACATCCTGGAAACACACCACTTGGGGAAAAAAAGTTAAATTCAAAGATTCATACAGGCAGCAGGGAGCAGCATCAAGATTGATCTCAAAAGAAAGTCAGAGCAATTCCTTACTGAAGCCTGTAACTCCCCTGGTTTGACACATCTTGTGACTGCTTCAGCTAAAAGCAAACCAGGATAAATTTGAACTGTGAGAACTGGCCAGTCCCCTTCCAGTATTAAACTAGACTCTTTTGTACTTCTGCCTTTAAAATCTCTCTTCAAACAAACCAACGACAAAATAACCTTATTAAAGTGAATGAACTGAATGATTCAATGATCCTATTTTTAACTACAAAGGGATCAAACTTTATATCATACCTAAGGGTACTCTTCTCCAGTCATTAATATTATGGAGTCCAAAATTATCAGCAAATTCATTGCAAGAGCGCAGAATGACAATGGCATACAAATGTTGAGGGTGCTCTAGCAGTAACTTTCCACTGGACTCCCATCAAAAAGACATCTGGGGAATGTGAACACATGTTTTCCCTTGGTCCAGATGACTCCAGTCCCAACAGCATTGAGAATGTTGGACATGATCCTGGAAAATCAGTGCACTTGTACGGAGCCCTGTTCACTCTAAACATCAAGTCCCTTCAACAATGGTACATAATTTTCAACATGGGAAACATTAACAAGATGAACTGCTCAGAATGCAAGATAGCACCAACAGCATCGCTGGCTGTGGAAGGGGGTCTGAGACCGTAAGCTCCAGACTAGTCGTATCCTTCTCTCTCCCTCTCTCTCTCCCTCCATCTCTCTCTGACTTTGCTTCTCATTTTATTTCTCATTTCTTTCCTTCAATTTTTGACATCGTTGGACAGCTAGAGCATTGTTGGAGGGTGGTCAGTAGTCAAGGTGGTGGCTGGAGCGAGGCCTGCTGGCTCTCCAGGACCCAAACCTGGTCTCTGGCTCTTGTTGGGCAGGGAGCTGTGGAGTTGAAAGGTGAGGCGCTGGAACAGCACAGCTGGGCAGGCAGCATCCGAGGAGCAGGAGAATTGATGTTTCAGGAAACAGAGAATGCCGATAATGTAGCCCAGTTATCACAGCTTATAGAATTGCTGCAGTGCAGTCAGCGCTGACACTTGCAATGAGCATCCCATACTTGCCCCATAACCCACATTTAGTGCAGTTAAACTACCTAGCCTGCACATTGCTGCATTCTACGGGGCCATTTAATATGGTTTTTAACTTCCACACCTTTGTGGGAAGAAACCAGATCACCCAGAGAAAACCCACACAGACACAGAGTGTGTGCAAGCTCCACACAGAGCTGGAATTGAACCCCAGTCCCTGATTCTTTGAGGTAGCAGTGCCAACCACTCTGTCAACATTCCATCCCTGCCACAGTGCCAGGCAGTGACTAGTAGGGTACCAGAAGGATCAGTATTTTGATCCAAGCTATTCCCGACATATATAAATGATCGGGCTGAGGGAAGCAAATGTCACATTCCCGACTTCGCTGATAACACAAACCAGTGTGGCTGTGAGTTGTAGGGAGGTAAATAGGTAACAGGTGATTCAGACACGTCGAGTGAGTGGACAAAGAATGAGTGATAGATGAAGTACAATGTAGCAAATGTGAAGTTATAAACTTTGGTTTGTAAACAAAAACAGAAAGGAAGAATGCTATTTAAATGCTGGTAAAAGTTTGGAAGTATTGATACACAAAGCACTCCAGTGTCTTTGTACACCAGTCACTGAAAGCAGACAGACACGTGCAGTGAGCAAAAGGAAGGCAAATGGTAGATTGGTTTTCATTGCAAGAGTAAAAAATCACATATCACTGGTTATAATCTGAAAGCTGCATTTGGAGGTAAAAGTTTCACGGAGTGCTGCTCCTTCCTCAGCTTGCAACCTGTAAATCCCAATAAACTTGTTGCACTATAACCTGGTGTTCTATGATTTTTAACTAAATCACTAAGATGAGGAAACATTTATCCATGAAAAGAGAATTGAATCTGTGGAAGTCCCTACCATGGAAATCAAGTTACTGACTATATTCACTGAAAGAGGCAGATAAATGTTTGAATGTTAAAGACATCAAGCTACATGGGGAGAAAGCGAGAATGTAGAATGTGATTGAGGATCAGCTCTGATTATATTGAATGGCAGAAAAGGATCAAAGAGTCACTAGCGCTTCGAGATTAAAATTTCAGTGTTTCAGGATGTTGATCACTGATATCACTGTTTCTCCTGGAGGAATGCAAGAGGTTTCTAAACAGGATTTATGTCCCTTGTGGTGGTTAAGACGAGGCATGCTGAACTCTGACCCTAGTTTGACTCCAGTTCAGATCATGAATCCTTGCTCATTTAAGAATTGTTCAGATTCAAATTATTGAAGGGATCTTGTGTCACAATGACAATGATATGCATCGAGCCAATTGTCCAGCTTCAAGTCCCATTACGGATGTTTGCAATGTATGTAACATGGATATTCCAGGAGCGATGCAGCTGGTCAAACCACTCAGTTTTAAACCGAACAGAATTTATTCGCAAGATTATCAAATGAAAGGAGAACAGAATATAGATTCACTTAATCTAGCAGACTGTACCAATGTAATGATACTGTTCCAATTACTTGCAACAATGCCCATAAACGCTGCTTGGCGCAAACGGCAAAATCAAACACAGGGTCTTAGCGGAGAGATGTCAGAGAGAGGAGGGTCAGCATGGATCTGCTTCCTTGGATCCAGCAGCTTTGCAACATGATTGCTAAAAACCAAACCAAACCAGAGTAAAACTGAGCTGGGAAAACTGGCCACCTCCCTTTTTTTTTACTTAAAAGCCTTCCGACTGAAGCAGTATCTGTTACATATTGGCTTTAAACCCCTTCAATTAGACTTGTCAGAGTCTGTGTCTTTAACAACTTCTCTGAAAAATAACCAAGGACAACATAACCTTGTTTTATTGGAACAGCATTATCACAATTGTTTTCTAAATGTGGTTGAATTGTACTTGGAATGATAAAATCCATCATGTGGCTGATGATTGAATGTAGGGTACAAGGCTGTGAATGAGAAGTGCTACATGTATTCTGTCCTTTTTGTGGGTCAAAGTAAGGAACACTTGAGGTTGATCACTGACCTCATTTGATGATGAAATGGGAAGGTTATATCATGTTGTGTTATGACATCAATGAGGTGAACTAAGATGTTTTATTTTGGGATATGAATGATAGAAATGCAGAGCAGCAGGTCATTTAGTGCCAGGCTCAGCTGATTTCTAAAACTGGGACAGGAGCTGATGTGGTGATTCTGCTGTTGTCCAGGCTGTAGCAGTGAAATTGGTAGTGCCGAGTACCAAGAGGTTGTCTAATTTGTGCTCTGTCACAAAGTGAAGTTCAATAACACAAGATGAGTATGTACATTCTGGGCACATTTCATTCAAGCTCAGGCTGAGAAAACAACCTGTGAGGAATAAAAATAAAGTAGAAAGGTCCCAGATATTGTGGTGGCAACTGGCTTTTTAACCAACAAGTAAAAACGCCATCCCATATTCCCAATTCCTTCGTCTCCGCCGCATCTGCTCCCAGGAGGACCAGTTCCGAAACCGTACCACCCAGATGGCCTCCTTCTTCAAGGACCGCAATTTCCCCCCAGATGTAGTTGACGATGCCCTCCACCGCATCTCTTCCACTTCCCGCTCCTCTGCCCTTGAGCCCCGCCCCTCCAACCACCACCAGGACAGAACCCCACTGGTCCTCACCTACCACCCCACCAACCTCCATGTACAGCGTATCATCCGCCGTCATTTCTGCCACCTCCAAACGGACCCCACCACCAGGGACATATTTCCCTCCCCTCCCCTATCAGTGTTACGAAAAGACCACTCGCTCCGTGACTCCCTCGTCAGGTCCACACTCCCCACCAAACCAACCTCCACTCCCGGCACCTTCCCCTGCAACCACAAGAAATGCAAAACTTGCGCCCACAACTCCCCCCCCTTACCTCCCTCCAAGACCCCAAGGCACACTTCCATATCCACCACAAATTCACCTGCACCTCCACATACATCATCTATTGCATCTGCTGCACCCGCTGTACCCTCCTCTATATTGGGGAGACAGGCTGCCTATTGCAGAACGTTTCAGAGAACACCTCTGGGACACCCGGACCTACCAACCCAACCACCCTGTAGCCCAACACTTCAACTCCCCCTCAACATGCAGGTCCTTGGACAGCTCCATCACCAGACCATGGCAACACGATGGTTGGAGGAAGAGCGCCTCATCTTCCGCCTGGGAACCCTCCAACCACAAGGGATGAACTCAGATTTCTCCAGTCTCCTCATTTCCCCTCCCCCACCTTGTCTCAGTCAAATCCCTCGAACTCAACACCGCCTTCCTAACCTTCAATCTTCTTCCTGATCTCTCCTCCCCCAGCCCCACTCTGGCCTATCACCCTCACCTTGACCTCCCTCCACCTATCGCATTCCCAATGCCCTCCACCAAATCCCTCCTCCCTACCTTTTATCTTAGCCTGCTGGGCACACTTTCCTCATTCCTGAAGAAGGGCTGATACCCAAAACGTCAATTCTCCTGCTCCTTGGATGCTGCCTGACTTGCTGCGCTTTTCCAGCAACACATTTTCAGTTTTAACCAACCTATAAAAGATACATATTTTCAATTTTTTTATTCACATGTAGAACATGGATAGCACCGGCCGGCTGCCCAGCATTTATTGCCTGTACCTGGCTGGCCTTGAAAAGGGCTTCCTTCTTAAACATGTGCAGTCCACATCTTTGTAGGTTGACCCATAATTTCCTTCTGGAAAGAATTTCCAGATTTTAGGTATAGTGATGGAACAGTGATATTATTTAGGTCGGAATGGTGAGTGGTTTGGAGGTGAATCTGCAGGTGGTGGTATTCCCATGTACCTGCTGCCCCTGTTCTTCTCAATGAAAGGGCTTGGAAGATGTTGTCAAAGGACCTTCAGTGAATTTCACAGTGCATCGTGCAGATAGCACACACTGCTGGAATGAGACATCAGTGGTGGAGAGTGTGGATGTCAGAGCAATCAATCTTTGTCCTAAACAATACTCAAGTTTCTTGAGTGTTGTTGGTGTTGCCACGAAAGTGGGGAGTATTCCATGAAGATGGTGGAAAGGCTGTCGGTGTGAGGAACTGTTATTTGCCATTGTATTGTTCACTTCTAACCTGCTCTTGGAGCCATTATGTTTATATGGTGAGTCCAGGTGAGTTTCTGGTAAGCGCTATCAGGATGTTGATAGTGGGGTTCCAGTAATGCTGACGTCAGTGAATGCTAAGGGATGGTGTTTAGGTTGTCTCTTATTGTTGATAGGCATTGCCTGACCATTCTGTGGTACGAATGCTGCTTGCTACTTGTCAGCCCAAGCCTGCAGACTGTTACATTTGGTGATGGACAGCATCAGTATCTGAGAAGTGGCGAATTGTGCTGAACATCGTGCAATCATCAGCGAGCATCTCCAATTCTGATTGGGGGAAGGAAATTGATGAAGCAGCTGAAGATGGTTGGGCTGAGAACACCACCCTGAGGAACTCCTGCAGTGATGTCCTGGAGCTGAGATTACTGACCTCCAACAACCACAACTGTCTTCTTACATGTCAGGTATGACAGCTATGTGAAGAATTTGTCCCCACTACCACTTTCAGGTGAACAGTCGTAGCACAGGTGATCAGAAATGAGAATGTGATCCTGTCTCACTCTTAAAAATTTCATTCATCATGCTTGGTCAGGAACTGAACTTCCTACATCTTACTAAGTGGCATTGTGCAGGCTGCTGTTGTTTCTTAAGCATAAATGTTGTCAGGATAATTCTGCGACCCAGCTTTGCTTACCTTTTAGAACAGTCACAGCATGTGAGAAAATGCTGTTCCCTCAAAGATAAACAACAGTGAGCATTAGCTCACAGCTTTGGTTCTGAGAGTAACCCAAATGCCCGTAAAGATGAAACCTCCCTAATTAACTACCAGGAGACTGACATCAGGGATAAATAAGAACACTTTCCCGGGAAGTGCAGGAAGCGCTCAAATCTTGTGATCAAAATGCATGAAAAACAAACTGGTCTTGTAGTTTGCCATTTATTATCCCGTCCTTGCTGCGATTGGAGGTCCAGGTGAATTATCTTGTTAATTTCTGACTATGGTAATCACGCTTTGATTGTTTGATGATTTGAGGACTACACTCACAGAGTAATTGCAACTGTGTTTACGTTATTGATAAAGTTGTTTTCAGTGAAGGACCAGGAATTTAATTTGTTGTAGTTGTCATTGAATTGCAGACAGATACTTATGATTTGGAGATGCCAGTGTTGGACTGGGATGTACAAAGTTAAAAATCACACAACTAGAGATTATAGTCTAACAGGTTTAATTGGAAGCACTAGCTTTCGAAGCGGCACTCTCGAAACTAACATGGTCATTCTAAAAGATGAGAGACTAAACAAGGTCTTTTTCAATATATAATTTCAGTTACATCACACTGTAAACTTTTGCTATAAATTCTGTGTCTTACGATCTTATACTC
The DNA here is from genome assembly GCF_047496795.1 of Chiloscyllium punctatum. Taxonomy (NCBI): domain Eukaryota; kingdom Metazoa; phylum Chordata; class Chondrichthyes; order Orectolobiformes; family Hemiscylliidae; genus Chiloscyllium; species Chiloscyllium punctatum. Next base: position 67,172,733 of record NC_092756.1, on the reverse strand, counting down.
CACGAAAACTTGATGAAGGAGCATTGCTCCGAAAGCTAGTGCTTCCAAGTAAACCTGTTGGACTATAACCTGGTGTTGTGTGATTTTTAACTTCAGACAGATACTGTTCTTGCTAAATTATGATTCGGAAATGCCAGTGTTGGACTGGGATGTACAAAATTAAAAATCACACAGCACCAGGTTATAGTCCAACAGGTTTAGTTGGAAGCACACTAGCTTTCGGAGCAACGATCAGGGCAATCACCTGATGAAGGAGTGTCGCTCCGAAAACTAGTGTGCTTCCAATTAAACCTGTTGGACTATAACCTGGTGCTGTGTGATTTTTAACTTTGCTAAATTATAACTATGTGGATGTAACTTTCACTCTGGCTGAAATGGCACATTGCATTCAGGTTGTATATGTAAATTTATTTTGCAGTTGACTTTGACAGAGAATAATTCTCTCAAATGATTTTGAGAAGATGTATTCTTGAATATCTTTTGGAATGAATTTTGTGAATAACTTGTTTGAAGGACAATGTTAAGTAGTCAAAACTTGACCGAATAGTAACAGCACAGAATCGTTATGATGTGGAAAGGGACCATTTGACTAGTCGAGCCCCCACCGGCTATTCAAATGAGCATCATTGCCGAGCGTCAATCTCTGTCTTTTCATCCATACCCTTACATATCACTTCTATCCACATATTCATTCAGTGTTGTCTTGAATTGAAAACAAAAATCATCTGCCTTTTGCACATTTCATGGAAATTCATTCCATATCCTTAAATTTCAACTCATCCCTGCTCTTTTTTTTGCACATCACTTTAAATCTCTATCCTCTTGTATCTTTTACTTTGAGTGGGAACAGCTGCTCCCTCTCCACTCTATTCAAACCATTCATGATTTTGAAAACCTCAACCAAATCACCTCTTGACATTCTTCTGTCCAAGCAAAATTAATCCCAACTTCTTTCAATGTATTCTCATAACCTAACGTAAATCAATGGTTCCCAGCATGGCTGGAGTATTTAATGGGAAAGTCTGAAGTTAAAGCTGTCAAGTTAAAAATAATGGAGCAAGCAAATCTTCCATTGCATCCTGTGCAAATGTCCACTTCAAAATCAGAAGAATGCTAATTCACTTTCATTTGTTTTGGGATAATTATGAGCAAGGTGAATGGAAAAACTTTCAAGATACAATAGTTAATTGAAAGGATACACTTATACAGTCTGTGATGTGTAATCTCATACTTATTAATTTCCAAACCTGTGTTGCCTTGTTTCTTGTTACCTTGTTCCAGTATTTTCTAGATTTCGAAATGTCTTAACATGATATTAGTTGCTATGTTTCTCTTCTCTAGAAATTTTCTTCAGAAGACTTCACTTTTTATTCTATCAAAATGTTTTATTAAAAATCTTGTCAGCTCTATGTTATAATTGCTGGTAATGTAAAGGATTTAGGTTGAAACTTTAGGTTCAATTTAGGTTTCAGTTAAACGTTTTTAATTTTCTGCAAAATCCCAGAAACAATTGATTGCTTTTCAAAGTCAAAATCATAACCCATTTGTAGTCCCTCCATCTGTTTCTATTGTAGCTAACCTGGCGGTGATTGTGATCTTATCTCGAAGAAGATGCGGTCTCTCCACAAATATCATATATTATCTTGTCTCTATGGCAGCAACAGATCTTCTGGTCGTGGTCACGGTTGTAATATTAAACCGTATTGCTGTGATCTATTTCCAATTCAGTTTCCTGTCTATCACACCAGTATGCAGTGTTCGCAATGCATTGAGTTTTGCAGCCATTGACAGTTCTGTCTGGTTAACGGTCACTTTCACCTTTGATCGATTTGTGGCCATTTGTTGTCAAAAACTGAAATTAAAATATTACACGAAGAAAGGTGGCATCATGGGTTATAGGGTCGGTGTGTGCACTGTATATTAGCATATTTCCATTTTATACCTATATATATAATTAACAAAATACCATGGTTCTGTGGTCTAAAACCAGAATATTATACAGCACTGGCGTGGGCTGTATATGACTCGATTCGTTCCATTTTGACTCCGTGTCTTCCTTTCATTCTGATATTACTGCTCAATGTTTTGACTGTCAGGCAGATTTTTGCTGCCAATCGAGCCCGTAGGAGACTCCAGACTCAGGGCAATGGAGAGACTCAGAGTGACCCAGAGATGGAGAAGCGAAGAAAGTCCATTGCTTTACTCTTTGGCATCTCAGGAACATTCATCCTATTATATTTGTTATATTTTGTTACAATCTTTTACGTCTGAATTGCAAATATTCCTTATTCCTCTGGGTCTGATGGCGGCAAACCGATATTTATTGTTGAACAAAGTGCTTCAGTTATTGAACTCCTGCATCAATCCATTTACTTACGCAGGGATCCAGAGTAAAATCAGAGAGGAGATAAAGAATGGTGTGAAATATCGATTCAGTCTGTTTGCTAAAATGTTTTAAAATTCAAAATGAAAGAAACTAACATGATTCATATAGCAGCTTACTCACTTATTGTCCCCTTTGATTGCAAACAATTGTTACATCCGGAGTACTTTTGAAAGCTTGAGCTAACGCTTGTATAATCTGTTGCGAGTGAAGACTGTATTCTCATGTGCATTTACCTTGCAAAGCTTTCTGTAAATTCCCAGCTGTATGGCATGTTGCTCACTGTAATCCATTTATACTTGGCTGGAGTGCAGTGAATTCGAGTTGGTGTGTGGTGACTTCGCATTCATGTCCTCTGTACATGTTTGGATCTCTTACTTTAAAAATGTTTGTAATTGACTTTCTGATGGCACATCCAAAGTTAGTAAAATGACACTGTTTTGTAAAGATACCCCTTACATGAGGTATCTCACTGAATGTATTGGGTCGGTTCTGCAGAATCTGAAATAAAGCTCCTGAAATAAAGCTCTTGCTAACAGTTGAGTCAAGTCGATTTAATTTCCACGACAATGAGGTAAAGATAAAAGTTAAGAGATTTAAACATTCAATGCTCTCTGATATATCCGGCAGTGCAATGTTTCAGTTATGGGGGATCTGTCCAAATCTGCAACTCAGTGAAAAAAGTAATTGATAAACTCAGGCTGAGGAGGACAGAAGAAAAGAGGTGTATGGACAATGGCACAATATGACTTTTTTTTTGTATCTTCTTCTGCTTTTTTTTCTTTTGGGGTCTCAGGTTTTATAGGCTTGATATTGCGTTGGTGTGCAGTCCAGTGTGTTGTATTTTACATGTGTTTGGACGTTATTACTTATTCTATTGTTCTGTTTTGCAGAGTGAGGGGTGGTTACTCCTTGGATGTAAAGATGTGTGGGGCTGAGATGAGGAGGTGGAGGGGTGGGCATCCATTGTTAACTGGTAAGAGTATAAGTAATATGTTGTCTTTCTTGCTTGGGTCTGGGGAGCGGCCTTAACTGGAAAGTGCTAAGATGGTTGTGAGGTTGGGAGTGAATGCCCCTCCAGCAGTACAAGGTAAAGCATTTAATAATTGAAACAGCCAGAAGTCTGGGGAAGGGCTCACAGGCATTGGCTTACACAATGGCTCAAATAATGTTTTGTCATGACTTCTCTAGGGCTGCAATTAAGAAAAGGAATGCTTTTTTATGAGTGTAATGGAAAATTGGCAAATTTTACATTGACTGTGAAATTTGAAAGAGATTGTTTTTCTAAATTCAATGCTGTCCTGAGCTTTGTAAATAATATTCAGCTGAGGGTTGCAGCCAGCTTGTCTCTTTTTGAACTTTGTAAACATTCAACTTGATCTTGCGACAGTCGAATTCAGCAAAAGCCGAAGAACTGTTCTGCCCACGACCAGGGGATGAAAGAATAACAACTTGAGTTTTCCCAGTCTTTGCCCTTGAGAGCGTGATAAAAATGGTGTAAGATGAGTTTCTGAATTATGCTCAGATACCCCTTACATGAGGTATCTCACCGAATGTATTGGGTTGGTTCTGCAGAATCTGAGATAAAGCTCCTTTCTTTGCTCTTGCTAACAGTTGAGTCGAGTTGATTTAATTTCCATAACAGTAATCTTGGGGGCTCAGCCAGGATCCTGCGACTGGGTGGGATTCTGAAGATTCCCAGGAGGCACAGGCGCCAGCGCCTTGAAGGTCTTTCACTTCATCTCAAATGCTGAATTGGCCCCTTTGCGTGAGAGGACTGGGAATCTGTGGATCACCAGCGAGTTTAAGGGTGGTTTGACACTTGGAGTCACCACTGGCTGAGTTGGACTCGCCAAAGATGCACCGGGTACATGGTTTGCAAAAACCAAGGCATTGAGGCGGACGTGCCCATAGCGAGAGGAGACCTCCGGAGATAAAAAACAAGTAAAAGGGAAAAGATAATGGTACCGTGAGAGAGAGAGAGAGAGAGAGAGCTGAACACTTTTCCAGTAACGCTAAAGACCAAACAAAAAGAGGGTTCACAGAGGACTTGGATTGGCCAACCAAAAATACAGTACATGTTAAATAATTACAGCCCAGAGTCTGTAAAGCAGTTAGAATTGTGGATCAAGGAATGTGGTTTTCCGGAGGGAAGAAGTTTTAGTAAAACGCAGTTGGAAATATTGAGGTCACGGTTGGAGGAGAGAGAGAACAAGAAATGGAAGGGAAAAAATAGAACCTCTGAATTGGAGTGCTTATAATGCGTGGAAGGCTGAGGCTAATATCAAGGAAAGGAAATCTCTCTAGTAAAAGATAGATCAAATACACGTTCAAATACCAGCGCTCATGCAGGTGCACGTGGAAAACAGCCTAACAAAGCTGTACAGTGTCTTCAGTCTGTTTCAGATCCTGACCTTGATGACTGCCCTCAGAGACCTACAGCCCCCCTATGAGATCTGCCTGGCGAGGGTTCCAAGTCAGTGGCCGCGGCCTCAGGGTCTGCTGAATCACCGGTAGCATCTCATACCCACAGCAGATCGAAGCAGGAAACCCAAAAGAAGGACGGCCACTCCAAGATGGAAAGGCATTCAGGGTCTGTTCACGATCACCCCCTGACGGATGGCGAGTCAGACGTTGAGAGTATTGGCGTATATCACCAAACCAGATAGCTCTGCAAGCACGAATGGTTGAGAAGTTGCAGGTCCAGAAGGGTATCTAGTGTTGGCCCACCAGCCATGGACCATGAAGGATTTGGAAAGTGCCTACGGGCAGTTGCCTGACCCATGTGAAGTTGGAGGTAATAAATTCACCAAAGAAATGATAAAGTTCTGTACCGAGCCCCGTCCCACGTCACATGAGATGAGATGTCTCCTGGGACAAAAACTGGGTGCTGATGTCACCAAAATCAGGTATACCTAGCCAGCCGTAAACGTCCATGCCAGAGTAGCCAACCCACAAGCGGAGCAGAACAGAGACATTAATGCTTTTTGTTGCAGCGCTGGCAACCGCCTGTAGAGAGGCATTCCCAGTGTGAATGGACATGACCAAAATTGCAATGTGTAAACAGCGGGAAGGTGAGACCATGTCCCCGCAGGGTTCGGTGCTGGGGCCACAGCTGTTCGCATTATATATTAATGATTTGGATGAGGGAACCGGGGGCATTCTAGCGACGTTTGCCAATGATACAAAGTTAGGTAGACAGGCAGGTAGTACTGAGGAAGTGGGGAGGCTACAGAAGGATCTAGACAGGTTGGGAGAGTGGTCCAGGAAATGGCTGATGGAATTTAACGTGAGCAAGTGCGAGGTCTTGCACTTTGGCAAAAAGAATATAGGAATGGACTACTTTCTAAATGGTGAGAAACTTAATAAAGCCAAAGCACAAAGGGATCTGGGAGTGCTAGTCGAGGATTCTCTAAAGGTAAACATGCAGGTTGAGTCTGTGATTAAGAAAGCGAATGCAATGTTGTCTCTTATCTCAAGAGGGTTGGAATATAAAAGCAGAGATGTACTACTAAGACTTTATAAAGCTCTGGTTAGGCCCCACTTGGAGTACTGTGTCCAGTTTTGGTCCCCACACCTCAGGAAGGACATACTGGCACTGGAACGTGTCCAGCGGAGATTCACACGGATGATCCCTGGAATGACAGGTCTAGCATATGAGGAACGGCTGAGGATACTGGGATTGTATTCGTTGGAGTTTAGAAGATTAAGGGGAGATCTAATAGAGACGTACAAAATAATACATGGCTTTGAAAAGGTGGATGCTAGAAAATTGTTTCTGTTAGGCGAGGAGACTAGGACCCGTGGACACAGCCTTAGAATTAGAGGGGGTCATTTCAGAACGGAAATGCGGAGACATTTCTTCAGCCAGAGAGTGGTGGGCCTGTGGAATTCATTGCCACGGAGTGCAGTGGAAGCCGGGACGCTAAATGTCTTCAAGGCCGAGATTGATAGGTTCTTGTTGTCTAGAGGAATTAAGGGCTACGGGCAGAATGCTGGCAAGTGGAGCTGAAATGCGCATCAGCCATGATTGAATGGCGGAGTGGACTCGATGGGCCGAATGGCCTTACTTCCACTCCTATGTCTTATGGTCTTATGGTCAGTACCTTCCACGCCTCACTGAACTCCATAATGCCCATAGTGGACTGAGACCACCCGAGGACATTACGGTGGCAGAGATCACGGCGTATGAGGCACATCTCAGGAACAGCTTCATCAATGGGATGAAGGATGAAATAGTGAAAAAGGTAAAAGACACATGCACTACCTGGGAGATGGGAAAGCTGAATTTGATACAACACCGTGCGATACATGCTGAAAAATTGCTTACCCAAGAGAAGGATAAGCGGAAACTAAAGATGGAATAGCAAGCACATAAAGCTCAGCTTACTATGATGTAAATGGTCACCCAGCCGTTTGAGGGAGATGCTGCAGGGAGAGAGAGAGGCAGAGGGGGAGGTCAGGGAAGAGGAAGAGGCCACGGAAGAGGTATGAGCAGAGGTAGATCTGGAGGGGTTGCTTTGTTTGCGGAACAATGGACCACTGGGCAAGACAGTGCTCGCACAGACAGCCCCAAACGGCCCTGGAGGCTGGACAGCAGGGTGACTGACAAGGGGAGGCTGAGGTGGAGG